>NC_092395.1:7179992-7343028 GCF_030028105.1 Mobula birostris | reverse complement strand
TTCCCCCTTCCCCTTCCCTTTCTCCCCCTCCCCCTTTCTTCTCCCCCTTCTCCTCCCCTTCCCTTCTCTTCTCCCCTCCTCCTTTCTCCTCCCCTCCTCCTTTCTCCTCCCTCCCCTCTCCCCTTCCCCCTCCCCTTCCCCTTTCTCCCCTCTCCCCTTACCCCACCCCTTCCCCTTCCCTTTCTCCCCCTCCCCCTTTCTCCCCCTCCCCCTTTCTCCCCCTCCCCCTTTCTCCCCCTCCCCCTTTCTTCCCCTTCCCCTTCCCCTTTCCCCTTTCCCCTTCCCCTTCCCCCTTTCCCCTTTCCCCCTCCCCTTTTTACCCTTTTCCCCCTTCCCCCCTTTCTCCTCCCGCGTCTCTCCTTACCCCCTACCCAATCCCATTTCCCCCTCCCCCCATCCGGATCCCCATTTTGCCTGTTCTCTTCCCCTCACCTAACTAATACCTCCTGCTGGTGCCCCTCCCCCTTCCCTCTTCCCCATGGTCCACTCTCCTCTCCTATCAGATTCTTTCTTCTTCTGCCCTTTACCTTTTCCACCTATCACCTCGCAGCTTCTTACTTCATTCTCCCTTCCCCACGCACCTGCCTCACCTGTCATCTTCCAGCTTGTCGTCTTTCCCCTCCCCCCACCTTCTTATTCTGGGGTCTTCCCTTTCCTTTCCAGTCCTGATGAAGTGTCTCAGCTCGAAATGTTGACTGTTTATTCCTCTCCATAGATGTTGAGTTCCTTCAGCATTTCGTGTGTTGCTCTGCTTCTAATTCTGTCTGTTTTTGGAATTTTAGGACATAAGTGACACTCAGAGTATCAGATCACCTAAGTGCTACAAAATTGGACAACAGAATAAGCTGTTTAACTACAAGACCTTCTCATTTGCTCTACTTCACGGACTTCTAAGTTCGCTGGTTTTGTTCTTCATTCCGTACGGAGCACTCTTGGAGAATGTTGGCCAAGGTGGCATACCTTTGTCAGATTACCAGCTTTTGGCCATGACGGTTGGCACTGCTGTGGTGCTGACTGTCAATATCGAGGTAAGCCCATGATTAAAGATTCCACTACAGTGATTAAAGGGTTTCTGAGACCATGCTGTCTGGTGACATAGTATGGGTGAAATCAGAACCGTAGCTCACATCGCTCTTCATTCCTGGTCCACTGATCAGCTGAACACCAGCTGTGATCCTGCCATCACACACATCTTTACCTCCCCCTAGCCTCACTCTCCGATTTCTGCACGGTATGCTCCCTCTGTGATACCCTTGTCTGTTCATCTCCCCCACTCATCTCCCTTCCGGCAATTATCCCTGCAAATGGAAGAAGTGCTACACCTGCCCGTTTACCTCCTCCCTCACCTCCATTTAGAGCCCCAAACAGTCCTCCCAGGTGAAGCAACACTTAACCTGCAAATCTATTGGAGTGGTCTATTGTACCCAGTGCTCCCAACGTGGCCTCGTCTACTTTGGTGAAAGCTGACATAGATTGGGATACTGCTTTGTCAAACGCCTTCACTCTATCAGCAAAAAAGCAGGATTTCCCAGTTGCCAACGATTTTAATTCCAATCTACATTCACATTCTGAAATGTTGGTCAGTGGCCTCCTTTAGCACAACGATGAGGCCACTCTCAAGTTGGGAAAGTAACACCTCATATTCTATCCTGATGGCATGAATATCAATTTCTCCAACTTCTGGTAATTTCACCCTTCCTCTTCTTCAATTACCCACTCTGGCCCCCACTCAGTAACCCCACTGTACACTCACAGCTCTTCTCTTCTCCTCACCTGCCTATCACTTCTCCCTGGTGCCCCTCCTCCTTCCTTTTCTCCCCCAGTCCATTGCCCTCTTCTATCAAAGTCTTGCTTCTTCAGCCTTATATCATTTCCACTTATCACCTTCCAGCTTCTTTCTTCATTTCCCCTCACTGCCCACCTGGCTCCACCTATCACCTTCCAGCTTGTACACATTTCCCTCCCCATCATCGTCATATTTTGACTTCTTCCCACTTTCTTTCCAGTCCTGATGAAGGGTTTTGGTCCAAAACATCGAGTGTTTATTCATCTCCATGGATGCTGCCTGACCTGCTGAGTTCCTCCAGCATTTTATGTATGTTGGTCCATACAGCTCCACTTTGTGAGCCATTCCCAATATTCCTTCATTCCCTTGGGAATTGGATCCCCAGAGTCAATTGATCTCAGCCTTGAACTCGATCACTGAGAATTCCAAAGACTCACAGGCCTGACAGTCTCCTGAGATCGATAAACCTCACTCTACAGTCACACTCTGACAGTCTCCTGAGATCAGTAACCCCACCATACTTCACAGCCTTGACAGTCTCCTGAGATCGGTACCCCCACTCTACAGACCAAGGGAAAAAACTCACAGTCATTGGCACTGGCTTTTATAATGTGAAATTTATTTTTTAGAAGAATGGGGGTGGGGTGGGGTGGGATTCACTGAAATCTATCGAATATTGAAAGGTCTAGATAGAGTGGATGTTGAGAGGATGTTTCCAATAGTGGGAGAGCCCAGGACCAGAGGGCATATCCTCAGAATACAGGAAAATCCCTTTAGAACAGAGATGGGGAGGAATTTCTTTAGCCAGAGAATAGAATAGAACTTTATTGTCATTGCTCACGAAAATGAGATTGCAGTGCTACTCCAGTCTGTGCAAAAGCAGATATTGTTGCATGTGGTATGGCTTAATTAAAAAAAATTCCCATACTTACATGTAACAAGTGACTTTGATAGTCCATAACACTCAAAGGTCATTGGCAGGAAAATGGGGTTGAGAGGAATATTAAACCTAATTGTATGGGCCTGATGGTCTAATTCTGCTCAGGTGTCTTATGGAAATTGCAGTCGTCACCCTCTCACAACCCTGCAGGCTCACAGAGGACATTTATACTGTTTAACTGTAGCCCTTTCACTCATTAGTAGACTTATTTCTTGAATTTCTAAATGATTAGGAGACACCTTTTCTTCCTTCTCCCCACTTTGACAGTGCCATAGAATGGCACTGGACAGACACTGTGGCCCATAATGTTGTGCAGGTATCATCTGTGCTATAGATTCCAATGTTTCAAATGGTACTTGCTGGAGTTTAATATATTTTTCAAGTTGTAACTGTCGAAGGGAATGTATCCTTGTATGAAGGTATTTGGAATACAAAGATTCAAAAATTCAAGACTAAAGGTACATTTATTGTCATAATCAATTCTGAAATTCCTCTTCCCTGCAGTATCCAACCCTGAAATTCCTCTTCCTGCAGTAAGCAAACCTGAAATTCCTCTTCCCTGCAGTATCCAACCCTGAAATTCCTCTTCCCTGTAGAAAACGATACATAGAAGAACTATGGAACCAAACCAGTCAAAAAACATCAAACATCAAACCCACCTCTGTGCCACGCGCAAAAAAAACCCACGCAAATGGCAACAAAAAAGAGGGAAAACAGAATCTAAAACACAAAATCAAAAGGCTTGTTTCAGTACAGTTCAGCTCAGTGTTCCTCCTCTGCAGGTCGTACCAATTCAACAATCGCCCAAAAGTAGTAACAAAAAAGAGCCCCCAGAACTAGAACTAGAAACTAGAAGACATCATAAACCTGAATTAGAATCCAAATCTACAATCTGCGTTAATTAAGGGTGACACCTTCTTTAATAACTAAATGTTCGTATTTGGAGGTTTAGTTAGTTAAACGTATATCGGTACTGGGGCATTGGCCACCAACAATAGCACACCAAAGCCCTCTGTCTTGGGCCAGATTTTCAAGCTGTCTCCAGGTATAGCCCATCATGATGTGTCTATCCTCTCCCAGGGAAGAGGTCTTTGGAGTTTCTGTTAGCATTTCTGTGGCTCTGGGATTTTACCGGATAGGGTTGCTGGCCCCATGCTGAACCCTTCTCCTTCTGCAGCTGGGCTTGGGATCGTCCGTTGCGGAATTTTGTATTTGGAAGGCTTCTAGTTAATGACGTGCTCTCTAAACAGGTAATGTTGGAGTTTTCCTACTGGACTGTTCCTGCTGTGTTGTCTATTCTCATCAGTGTTTGCCTCTATTTTGGCATCACCCTTTTAACTCAGAGCCCTTCCCTGACTCAGAAGAAACCGGATATGTTCCAATTCAGTGGTAAGTCATTAATTAGACCCTTTTCACCTGCAGAATTTGCAGCATTATTTGCTCTTATTATTTGCTATTGTCTGTGCCAATGGTGTAGTGGCATCCGCACCCAGACTTTGGGGCGAGAGGTCCTGGGTTCGAATCCAGCCGACTCCTTGCAAAAGTTCCACCTCTGCTGGGTTGACCATCAAGCTAGCAATGTGACTCTATAAAACAGACAAACACTAAAGAAATGGAAATATTGCTGCCCGATTCGCCGTTTGAGGTGTGGGAGGAACTTTTATGCTATTGTTAATTTTAATTAATTAATTAAGGCATCCGTTAGTCTCGCGAGACCATGGATCTGCGTCTGGAAAGTCTTCACTCTCCAGGGTGCAGGCCTGGGCAAGGTTGTATGGAAGACCGGCAGTTGCCCATGCTGCAAGTCTCCCCTCTCCACGACACCAATGTTGTCCAAGGGAAGGGCACTAGGACCCATACAGCTTGGCACCAGTGTCGTCGCAGAGCAATGTCTGATTAAGTGCCTTGCTCAAGGACATAACACGTTGCCTCAACTGGTGCTCGAACTCACTACCCTTCAGGTCGCTAGTCGAATACCTTAACCATTTGGCCACATGCCCACATTTTAATTATACATTTAATTAAAAAACATGCATTTAATTTATATACTTAATTAATTTTTATTGTTTAATTTTTTATATATACACACACACACATCAGCTCTTGCTTTGGTATTTGAGTATACAGAGCATTTACAGAGTCATAGAACAATACAGTACAGATACAAGCCCTTCGGCCCAATAAATTCATGCCTACCCAGCAAGTTCCAATTTCCTGCAAAGTTCCTTCATGCTCCATGGGCTTCTCCAAGTATCTAAACTGATACAATTGTATCTGTCTTACCCATTTACTGTGGCAACTCATTCCATATAGTCACCAGCCTCTGCATGGAAAAATTGCTCCTCAGGTTTCTTTTAAATTTTTCCCTTCCCACCGTAAACCTATATCCATACCCTGGAAGAAAGTCTCGTTACAATCCACCTTATTTATGCCTCTCATAGTTTTAAACTTTCTTTAAGGTCACTCCGTCATAATCCTCCATTCTAAGGAATAAACCTGGCCGACCTCTCTCTATAAGTCAGGATTTCTAGTCCTGGTAACATCCTCGTAAATCTTCTCTGCACTCTTTCCAGTTTAATGGTGGCTTCTCTCATAGGGAGACCAAAACTGTATGTGGTATTCCAAGTGTGCTCCCTCCAACAAGGGCCGCTCTGTAGTGGTTAGCACAACGTTTTACAGTGCCCGTGAGCCAGGTTCGATTCCCGCCACTGTCTATAAAGAGTCTGTGCATTCACCCCATGACCTCGTCAGTTTCCTCTGGCTGCTCCAGTTTCCTCCCACAGTCCAAAGACATACCGGTTGGTAGATTAATTAATCATTGTAAATTGTCCCACGATTAGGCTAGGGTTAAATCGGGGGCTCCTGGGCGGCGTGGCTCAAAGGGCCAGAAGGGCCGATTCCATGCTGTATTTCAAGAAATGTATAAATAAATAAACAACTTACACAACCACAATGTAATGTCCCAAATCCTACAACTCTTGTTTTTAAAGTTCTCAGTGTTCTGGGACCGGAGTACATCACAAATCATTTTTATTTTATAATCCTGCTCAAACTCTCACAACTTCTTCAGCTGGCCTCTTAAATTCAAGCAATTTCCCTCAAAAAATAATTAGCAAGTCAGCTTCTTTTGAACTGCACTCCTAAACTGTGGAATTCAGTAGCTTAAACTATAAGGGATGCAGACTCAGTTGACACTTTTAAACGCCAGCTCAAAACCCTATTTATTTAACCTTGCATTTAACTAACATCTTTTTCTCTTTTATTTTCATGTTTGCAATTTATCCCATTGCAAAGCTCTCTGAACTACATCGTCTGTATGAAAAACGCTCTAGGAATAGTTTATTATCAATATTATTATTAGACTCAACAGAGTCATGGAAATGCAAAATGGTGAAACCAGAAGAGGCCTTTCTTTTGATTCCTTGACAGCCCTCTGCAGGGGCAAAGTTCCTGTTTCTCCCCAGTTTCCCTTTCCTGATAGCTCTGCAATTATTGTTTCTATTCAAGTACTGACGCAGTTACCTTTCGATGCCCTCGGCTGGCTCTCCCTCTGCCATCTTTTCAAGCAGTTCATAATAGACGTCAGCCACTTGTGTATAAAACTTTTCCTCATGCTGTCATAAGACCATAAGACATAGAAGCAGAAATAGGACATTCAGTCCATTGCATCTGCTCTGCCATCCAATCATGGCTGATTTATTATCCCTCTTAATCCTATTCTCCTGCCTTCTCATAACCTTTCATGCCCTGACAAATCCAGAAACTGTCTACCTCCATCTTAAATACACCCAAGGACTTAGCCTCCACAGCCATCTATGGCAATGAATTCCACAGATTCACCACCCTCTGGCTAAAGAAATCGCTTTTCATTTCTTTTCTAAAAGGACGTCCTTTTATTCTGAGGCTGTGACCTCTGGTCCTAGACTCCCCCACTATTAGAAACATCCTCTCCACATCCACTCTACGTTAGGGAGATTTAAGAAACTCTTGTATAGGCACATGGACGATAGAACGGTGGAGGACTATGTGGGAGGGAAGGGTCAGGTTGATTTTAGAGCAGACTAAATGATCAACACAACATCGTGGGCCAAAGGACCAGTATTCTGCTGTAACATTCTGTGCTATAAATTGTTGCAATTACATTCATTGACATTTTGCTACAGAATGTGAAGAGAAAATAAGCTAGGGTGATTGTGGTTCTAAATTGTTTTTGCTTTTCATGTTGTAGGAGCAGCTCTGAATGCTTTCAAACAACCATTGTTTTGGCTCACCATCCTATTAGCCATCGCTATCAATATTATCCCTTCCATTGCAACCCGAGTTCTTTTACAAGTCTTTGGTTCCAAAGATGCTGGAAGTGTAAGTGCTGGTGCTTTGAACTGTTCTATTGGTCGAGCATTTTTTTTAAAGTTTATTGAAATAAGTTAAAGTAATGAAGAGTCAATGTTTTGGCCTAGACCCTTCTTCAGGAAGAGAGACGAATTACAGCTGTAAATTCCACTTTTGCACATTCACTTTTAAGTTCTGGAGAATATAACCAGCTTTGCTAAGTAACACACACAAAATCCTGCAGGAACTCAGCAGGTCAGGCAGCATCTAGAGGGAGTTGATGTTTCGGGCCACAACCCTTTTTCTGAACAGGAAAGGAATGGGGAAGAAGCCAAAATAAGAAGGTGGGGCCGAGGGGAATAAGTACAAGTTGGCAGGTGACAGGTGAGATCAGGTGAGGGGGAAGGTGGGTGGATCGGGAAAGGGAGGGATTAAGTGAGAATCTGGGAGATAGATGGAACAGGTAAAGGGCTGAAGAAGAAAGAATTTGATAGGAGAGGAAAGTGGATCATGGGAGAAAGGGAAGGAGAAGAGACACCAGAAAGAGGTACAAGTCCTGGGGTTGATCTTGAGTACCTATACTCATCTCTGCAGCCTTACTGATAACGCGGAAGGGTTTTATGATTTTCATAAATAGCATTGATGCAGAATTGGGTCTTTGCTGTGATATTGACATAGTGGTCACTTTTTGAAAATAAGTAGTGCCCAATTAAATTGGAGATATGATATTTTTTCTCAGAAGGTTGAGTATTGGAACTCTCTTCCTCAACAGGTAGTGGAAGGCAAGCCATTGAATGTTTTTAATGCAGAAGTAGATATATATTGACCCTCCAAGAGGACCATAACCTTGTCGTTGGGTTTGGAGGCTTGCATACCTTGACGACCCGGAGAGCTCTGTTGGCTGGAATCAGGGCTTTATGCTTTGGCTCTTGGTAGGGTCACCCATGTCAAACAGATCAAAGGGTAGAGGCCAGAGTAAAAGTGGCCTTATGGTCCTCCAGGTTCAGGGATTCCACTCAGGGCTAACTACCCTGACTCGCCAAATAACACTGTTAAGGAAACAGCAATGAAGTATCCTTCTACATTTGTATCTGACAGTATTCATAAGTTTCCACCTGGGACTTGAATGACTGACAGTAATGAAAACCGAGCTACTGATATGATGAGGGAAGCCTTGAGCACCACCAGAGATGGAGGAACTTCACTGCTGCCCTGTGTAACAGGCAGGAGGGAGGGAGGGAGAAAGAGAGAGAGAGAGAGAGAGAGAGAGAGAGATACTCACTTACTTACTTACTGCAGGTACTCAGGAAAGTGTAACTGAGGTTCCAGCAAGCTATATATTTGTGTCTAAGATGTTTGCGCAGTACTGTAAATTCATTAAAATCATTTCCCTAATTTACAAATGTTTGATTTGAGTTTTTACTATGTCAATATTGACACTTTGAGGTGCATATCTTAAATTAATGAAACTATTTTATGGATAGGACTGGGCTGCACCAAATTTGCACAACATATTTCACCCAGCATTTTTGATTTATAATATTTTCCAGGAATGTACCCTACTTGTAAATCAAGAAATGTCTGTAATTCAATTAAAACAAAACATGGAATTTCACTTGTGCAATAATCTTAGGCTCCTTAGGTCTGTGTGTGTGTGTGTGTGTGTGTGTGTGTGTGTGTGTGTGTGTGTGTGTGTGTGTGTGTGTGTATCTAAGACTTTAGTATGGTCCTGTAGGAGCTGAATTAAGCCAATCAGCCCATCAAGTGAGCTTATTGGAACCCCAGTTACACTTTCCTGATTACCTGCCGTATTCTCATTCTCTCTCTCTCTCTCTCTCCCTCTCCCTCTCCCTCTCTCTCTCTCTCTCCCTCTCTCTCTCTGTCTTTCTTCCTTTGTTTCTCTCTTTACGCAGGGCAGCAGTGAAGGTCCTCCATCTCTGGTGGTGCTCAGGGCTTCCTTCATCATGTTTTATTAAATGCTGAAACTGGCCACTTCCTACCTCTGCTCCTACTGTACTCTACATGTCTGTATACAATGCAGAGCAAAGATGGAGATGGGAGTCAGTGATTTGACATGACCTCCTGGCTTGGAGCTGCTCATTGCTCAACCCATCTCTGATTTCCATGCAAGCTTAACCAATACTGGACTACAGGGAGGTTGACTGATGTGCTGGAGAGCACAGCACGGTAGCACTTTAACGTAACACTTCACTTCACCAGCAGATAAGCTAATCTTTAGAATCTCTAGAAGGCTGGTTCCAGTTCAGAGCTGAGTGTCGGAGTGGGTGGATGAGTGGCAGTTCATTCCAGTGGGCTTGGGAACAGACAACATAAGTTAATGTCTGGTAAATGTTGAAATTTATTTCATAATTTACTTGTAACCTTGATATTTTGTTGATAATGTACTTTCAATCAAGTGGATGAAGTTGTATGTCACCCTTCATGTCTTAGCTGCCATATTGTACAGGTAACACATCAGCAATACACCCAATTGTGAACAATTGCAATGCATAATAACCAGCCTTTACTGGAAGTTGATAGGTTCTTGATTAGTAAAGGTGTCAAAGGTTATGGGGAGAAGGCAGAAGTATGTGTTTGAAAGCAATAAGCAATAATAAATTAGCCATGATAGAATGGTGGAGCTGACTCGATGGGCTGATTGGCTTAAATCAGCTCCTACAGGACTGTACTAAAGTCTTAGATACACACACACACACAGACCTAAGGAGCCTACGATTATTGCACAAGTGAAATTCCATGTTTTGTTTTAATTGAATTATAGACATTTCTTGATTTGCAGGTAAGGTACATTCCTGAAAAATATTATAAATTAAAAATGCTGGGTGAAATATGTTGTGCAAATTTTGATACAGCCCAGTCCTATCCATAAAATAGCTTCATTAATTGAAGATATGCACCTCAAAGTGTCAATATTGACATAGCAAAAACTCAAATCAAACATTTGTAAATTAGGGGAATGATTTAAATAAATTTACAGTACTGTGCAAGCGTCTTAGACTCAAATATATAGCTAGGGTACCTAAGAGTTTTGCGCGGTACTGTATTTGTCAATGTGAAAGCAAAGCATGAGTTTGTAAATCTGATGGGAGCAAAGGATGTTGGGAATGGCAAGGGTGGAGCGCCAAGTGCGGGGATGGTGCAGGTGCAGAGACATCAGGCAAGGGCATTTGATTCCTAACAATTGGTTTATTGATATTACAGAATGTCTCTCTGGTGCTTCCTGCTCCCTCCCCTCTCCCTTCCTCTTTTCCCAACTGTGATCCCCCTCTCCCTGTCCCCTTCCCACTCTCAGTCCACAATAGAGACCCAGATCAGAATCAGGTTTATCATCACTCACATGTGTCATGAAATTTGTTTTATTTTTGCAGCAGTACGATGCAATACATAAAATTACTACAGTACTGTGCGCAAGTCTTAGGCACCCTGGTTATATATATGTGCCTAAGACTTTGCACAGTACTGTATGTTGAATGGTCTTAAGGTTAATACTTGTGATGTATATTCAAGAGAAAATGGTAATTCTTACAATCCTCTGACTTCCTTTCTGATTACTTTCAGGCAACTTATGAGAAAGAACAAATGGCAGACGATAAAGTCACAGATTTCCAGAGACATTCATCAAGTCGTCGGTCAGCGTATGCCTTCTCACAGAACAAGGGTTATGGTGCTCTCATTACCTCTGGAACAAGCTTGCGGAAGAAGCAAGAAAATTTGGAAGCAAGCTGTGTTCAACCTGTACCCAACAGAGAAGATGAAGCGCTGGAGGAGAGATTCTGATGACGACATAATTCTACGGAGACGCTGAAAGAAGTTCTGATACCATTTCATGGAGCATAGAGGATTTGAGACTTACAGGACAATTTTTGACCAGAAACACTTGAATATAACAGTGCCTTTGCTCCCAATGGTTTTGTCATGGAGCCCTGTATCACAGAAACTGACCCTGCAGCCCATTGAGTTGGTTCTGACCAGCAAACTTCCATTTACATCATTCTTTCACTAATCCTCATTCTTTCCATCCCCTTGTGCCCACCTACACCAAGAATGGCATGGTAGTGTAGTGGCTAGCATAACACTATTACAATGCCAGCGACCCCGGTTCAATTCCAACCACCATCTGTAAGGAGCTTGCAGGTTCTCCCAATGACCATGTGAGCTTCCTCCCGCTAGTCACGGGGGTGTAAGTGGGTGACCAGAAGGGCCTCTGCCATGCTGTATCTCGTTTCAAAGAAAAGAACAATCAAATAAAATATAATCAAATTAAGTTTAATTATCATTCAAGCATACATAAATACAGCTGAATAAAACAGTGTTCCACTGGGGCCAAGGTGCAAAACATACACAACACATTCAAAATAGCAAGCAAAAAAAAACATAGTCATGCAAAAAAGACCCTAAGTGACACGTCCTGCAAATTGATTGTACAGATTCGCAGCAGTGCACAGCTACTGCAATCCAGCCTGTCATTCCGCCGCTCAACACTGGAGGGCAGCACCGAAGGGAGATCCCAACCGAGCATGGTCACCACATTGCGCCACCTCCAGCGTCTCCTCTTTACGGTGGTCAATTGATCTACCAATGAGTCCATTGATTTTAGGATGTGAGAAGAGCCCAGGCATAATGTGCGGACTCCACTGGAACAGTCCTAGATGTCAGGATTGAACCAGGTTTAAGGAGTTGTGAGGCAGCGGCTCTGCAATTTGCACCACAGTGTCAATCATTGTTTAAATTAGACTCATAGGACACTACAGCACAGAAACAGTCCCTTCAGCCCATCTAGTCCGAGCCTAACCATTGATCTGCTAGTTCCATCGACTGGCACCTGCATGAAATTACATTAATCCAGGCAAATTTTGTTTGATTCATTCATCTTCTCATTTGCTCTGTAGAGAAAGGGGTTATTGAGAGTTGTTCAGGCTTTGGCTTTTACAAGCCAACACTTTGCACTTGAAGACCATGAGGCATTAGTCCCTCGGTGAGCTGTAGGAATGGAGCTGATCTGCATTATACCAAGAGGAGCCTGGCATAAACCTCACCCAACCCCGCTGACAACTCTTGGGGTGGGTGTATATTCTAAACTCGACTATCTCACTTGCTGAGTTTGAGTTCATGTGTTGAAGTGGGATTCCAGTTTTATAACCTATCTGATGTGACACATCAATGATTTTACAGGACCATCTAGACAGGGTACTAAAACCATCGCGGCACCTCATTCTCACAGCATCGGTGTGGTGGGAAGTTGGGTTGGTCGAATGTTCAATCCCAGTACCATTCTATAGGGAGTCTCTACGTCCTCCCCGCGGAATGCGTGGGTTTCCCTGCATGCTCCGGTTTCCTCCCACAGTCCAAAGACGTACCGGGTAGATTAATTGGTCATTGTAAACTGTCCTGTGATTAGGTTAGGATTGAGCGAGTTTGTCGGGGGTTGCTGAGGCAGCACGATTGGAAGGGCCTACTGTGCACTGTATCACAAAATAATTAATAAAAATGAAATAAATAGATAAATACTGCTTCCTTAATATGTATATAGCTCTTACCAGGGTTAAACCATTACTGGAACTTCAAAACACATTACCCCCACCTCAATTCCACCAACGTGACTTGTACAACTCTTGCTAACAATGAAATATCAGAAGCCGTCCCGATTGAAGATTCAGATCTATTTATCACACGTGCATCGAAACATACAGTGCAATGCACCGTTTGTGTTAATGATCAACACACCTGTGGATGTACTGGGGGTAAATGAAGAAACTTGTCCACACAAATCACTGTCAAACCACACTCAGAGCCACGGCAACGCAAATTCAGGCGCCATGGTTGCGTAGCAGTTAGCGCGGCGCTGTTAGACCTGGGAACGTCAGAGGTCGGATTTCAATTCCAACGTTATCTGTGGAATGCAGGGGTTTTTTCCAGGTACTCTGGTTTCCTCCCACAGTCCAAACACATACTGGTTGGTAGGTTAATTGGTCATTGTAAACCAGGGATCCCCAATCTTTCTTGCACTGCAGACCGGTTTAATATTGACGATATGCTTGCGGACTGGCCAATGGCCAATGGGGGGAGGCGTTCAAGTTCAATAGGGCGTGACAGGAAATGAGGAAAGGTGCAGCTGACTCATATCGTTTCATATTGCCAAATCATAAAGTTCCTCGCGGCCTGGTAACAATGCTTTGCAGCCCGGTGGTTGGGGAGAGTAAGCGGAACAAGTGCTGCCCATGCCCTTACACTTCCTCCCTCACTACCATTCAGGGCCACAGATAGTCCTTCCAGGTGAGGCAACACTTCACCTGTGAGTCGACTGGGGTGATATACTGCGTCCGGTGATACTGATGCGGCCTTCTATGTATTGGCAAGACCCGACGCAGACTGGGAGATCGTTTCACTGAACACCTACGGTCTGTCCACCAGAGAAAGCAGGATCTCCCAGTGGCCACACATTTTAATTCCACATCCCATTCCCATTCTGACATGTCTATCCACGGCCTCCTCTACTGTAAAGATGAAGCCACACTCAGGTTGGAGGAACAACACCTTATGTTCCATCTGGGTAGCCTCCAACCTGATGGCATGAACACTGACTTCTCAAACTTCTGCTAATGCCCCACCTCCCCCTCGTACCCCATCCGTTATTTATTTATTTAATATATATATATATATATATATATATATATTCTTTTTCTCTCTCTCCCCTTTTTCTCCCTCTGTCCCTCTCACTATACTCCTTGCCCATCCTCTGGGCTTCTCCTCTCCCCCTCTTCTTTCTCCCTAGGCCTCCTGTCCCATGATCCTCTCATATCCCTTTTGCCAATCAACCGTCCAGCTCTTGGCTCCATCCCTCCCCCTCCTGTCTTCTCCTATTGTTTCGGATCTCCCCCTCCCCCTCCAACTTTCAAATCTCTTACTAGCTCTTCTTTCAGTTAGTCCTGACGAAGGGTCTCGGCCCGAAACGTCGACTGTACCTCTTCCTAGAGATGCTGCCTGGCCTGCTGCGTTCTCCAGCAACTTTTATGTGTGTTGTTGCATCTTTATTCATTTTCTGTGTGGGGAGGAGGGATTTGAGGATCGATGACCGTGTTGCCATTCTTTTCTTTCTTGGTTTCATGGCTATCTGGAGAAGAAGAATTTCGGAGTTGTACATTGTGATAGTAAGTGAACCTTTGAGTTTGATGGCTAGGCTCATCTGCCTTGTAGAGATACTTCCCAGAAGAAAGCAACAGCAAACCATTTCTGTAGAAAAATTAGTCAAGAACAATCGTGGCACGGGAAGACTATGATTGCCCACGCCATGCGACATGGCGCATAATGACAACCAACTGGCCATATACATTTATACATATTGGGGACTTGCTGTGGTGTGCTGGTGTGACATGCAGCAAAGAACAGCATTCACAATATCACTCCCCCATGCCACCAGTGTTCCCACTGTGCTGAGGTCCAGTGTTTTCATTTGAGTTACGTTCCTCTTTAGCAGATGCCCTGTAGCCAAAGCAGGCAGTCCCATGATCAATAACTCCAGCACACCTTGACTTGCATCTAAATTTTATACTGAAAACATTTAAAGTGCACTTTCTCTGTGAATATGAAGATTGAGATTCCATGCTTAATAATGGTTTTTATTATTGACATTTTTACATTAATCATAAGATTAATTAGCTACAAGCAGAGGAGATTCTGCAGATGCTGGAAACCTAGAGCAACACCCTCACACAAAATGCTGGAGGAACTCAATGGCTCAGGCAGCATCTATGCAAAAGGATAAACGGTCAACGTTTTGGGCCAAGACCTTGCATCAGGATTGGAAAGGAAGGGCGGAAGAAGCCAAAACTCATTTCGATTCACATCAGAATTTGATTTAAATTAATTGGCTAATCTGGGCTCCTTAATAACCAAATATGTGTCGTATGTACCCAGTATACACTTGGGGGTGGGGGTGGGGGAGGGGTGTGGGTCGTCTGTAACTACTCCTTGGAGGTAGTTGTAAAAATGTAATTGTCTGGTGGGAAGCTTGCCCAAGTATTAGAATACAGAACGTAGAACACTACAACAAAGTGCAGACCCTTCAGCCTATGATGTTTTGCCAGCCTTCTAACTTACTCCAAGAACAATCCAACCCTTCCCTCACACACAGCCCTCCATTTTTCTTTTACTCACATGCCTATCTGAGTTATTTTTTAAATGTCCCTAATGCATATGCCTCCACCACCACCCCTGGCAGAGCGTTCCAAGCACTCACCACTCTGTGTGTGGGGAAAAAAAAACTTACCTCTAGATAAACTCTCTATACTTTCCTCCAATCACCTTAAAATTATGCCCTTCATATTAGCCATTTCCACCCTGGGAAAAAGTCTTGGCTGTCCACTCTACCCATGCCTCTTACAAATTTATACAGCTCTATCAAAACATCTCTTCACTCCAAAGAGAAGTATTGTTTGGCTGATCTATTCTCTGTACATAGGCTGGTATTTTATTAACTGAGAAGGGTCTAGTGTCAAAGTGGAACAGGGTTGTTCTAGAGCATAGAACGTAGGTCCTGTGCCGTGTTGTAATGTTCTGAGTCCGAGGACAAATCTGAAGGAAGAGTTCAGCCTGATTCTCTGAACACAGATGCTGCCTGTTCTACTGAGCAACCCAGTCATTTTACAATGTAGAACACAGAACATTACAGCACAGCACAGGCCCTTTGGCCCACAACCTCTTAACCTACCCTAATATCGATCTAACCCCTTCCCTCTTACATAGCCCTCTATTTTTCTATCATCCGTGTTCCTATCTAAATGTTTCTTAAATGCCCCTAATATGTCTGCTTCTATCACCACCCATGGCAGGATGTTCCACACTTCTACCACCCTCTGTGTGAAATAAACACTTGCCTCTGATATTCCCACTATACTTTACTGCAGGGGATCCAAGCCTTTTGTAAACCATGGACCCCAGGTTGGGAACCCCTGCTTTACTCCAATCGCATTAAATATATGTCCCTTATACTAGCCATTTCCGTCCTGAGAAAAAGTCTCTGGCTACCCACTGGATCTTTGCTTTTTATCGTCTTGTACACCTCTATCAAGTCATCTCTCATTCTCCGTTGCTCCAGAGAGAAAAGCCTCAGCTTGCTCAACCTATCCTCAAAAGACACATTCTCTAGTCCAGGCAGTATCCTGGTAAACCTCCTCTGCACCCTCTCTAACCTCCTTACATTTTCCAGGCCAGTTTTCCAAAAGTTCTGATAAATAAATTAATGAGATTATAAATGTATCTTCTGTTGCTGCCAGCTGAGTTCTTTCGCTCGGGGAGCGTGCTAACTTTCTGTCTTCGGATGCCACATAAGGAATACACAAGCTTTTTCCTCCTGGGAGACAAGATTGTAAAGCACAATGGAGCCTGGAGCCCTATTTAAAATTTAAATCAGTCCTCATATTAATTTGTTGCTATCTCTGTTTTCTGTAGTGGCAGCTCCTGGTGCTGTGATTTAGGATTTATCTCCCCAGTGAGACAATAACATCAATAGACCACATTACAATCTCCAGGCGAAAGAAATCCAAACAAGAACACAGGCAATAGGGGACATGAAAACAAATTGGAGTGAAGGATGGATTGCTGGGGTTTGGAGCCACTTGTGCTTTCAGCTCAGGCACTCCCCAGATCTACATTATTCTGCCGCAATATTTGTAGAAAAATGTATTGATTTCTCCTTCTGGTAATTTTTTTCTCCCCCTTCCCTCTTCTTCTATTCCCCTCTCCAGCCTCTTACCTCTTTTCCTCACCTGCTCTTCACCTCCCTCAGGTCCTCTCCTCCTTCCCTTTCTCCCATGGTCCACGCTCCTCTCCTGTCAGATTCCTCCTTCTCCAGCCTTTTACCTTCCCCACCCACCTGGCGTCACCTATCACCTTCCAGCTAGCCTCCTTCCCCTCCCCACACCTTTTTCTTCTGGCATCTTCCCCCTCTCTTTTCAATCCCAAAGAAGGGTCTTGGCCCGTAAACGTTAACTATTTATTTATTGCGATACAGCCGTTCTGGCCTTTCAAGCCATGCTGCCCGGCATCCCCCAAGTTAACCCTAGCCTGATCATGGCACAATTTGCTCACTTCTATGTTGCTGAGCTCCTCCAGCATGTTGTGTGTGTTGCTCTGGATTTCCAGCATCTGCAGAATCCTTTGTGTCCTTCACTTTTATAAACAGCTCCTGGTGCCGAGCATAATCGCTGTCTGTTTAAGTAAAGGGAATTTAGTTACAGGGTGGGGTTTATCGGGTCAGAATTTGCTCTCAAACTCCCGCTGATGATGATGATGATGCTTGTTATTACAGTATGTGAGGTTCAGAAATATTCCAGCAAACTCATTATTTGCCGTCTACAGTTACACATACTAGGAACTTGCTGTGGTGTGTTGGTGTGACATGCAATAAAAACAGCATTCAACAATTATGAAGAATAAAAATTATATAAAATAACTTAGAAGTTAAAGTGCAGATATGGAATAAAATATGCAGTAACACAGAAGTACTAGAATCAGGTTTAATATCACTGGCATATGCAGTGAGATTTATTAACTTAGTGGCACCAGTACAATGCAGCGCATGATAACTGCAGGAAAAAAAACTGAATTACAGTAAATATAGATATGTATATTAAATAGTTAAATTCAAATTAGTGGCGCAAAAACAGAAAAAAAGAGTAGTGTTCATGGGTTCAATGTTCATTTAGAAATCAGATGGAAGGGGGGAAGAAGCTGTTCCTGAATCATTGAGTGTGAATCATTCAGGCTCCTGCACCTCCTCCCTGACGGCAGCCAGCAGAAGCTGGCACGTCCTGGGTGGTGGGGGTCCTTAGTGATGGACGCTGCTTTCCTCTGGCACTGCTCCTTGAAAACGTCTCATAGAAGATACCAGCATGTAGTATTTACAATGTACTGTCAACAGCTTTATAAAAAGTGGCTTAAATATTTACAGATAGATAGCGGAGGGTAATGAGATGGCATGAATTTTTTTAGTTTAGTAGCACTATTATACTTTCCGAAAGGGAGCTTTTGGAAAAAGCAGTTTGCTTGGTATTGTTCTCAGTGATTTACAATGTAGACCACATTATAAAAAGTGGTTTATATTGTATACAGGGCAGTGACTGAGACAAATAGAGGAGGTGAGGGTTGGTAACTAGAATGGTTGATATGATTAACTGCCTAAGGGAAGAAACTTTTAAGATGGCGTGAAGTTTTAGTTTTAATAGTCCTATAGGGCTTTCCAGAAGAGAGCTTTTAGAAAAGGCAGTGTATGGGGTGGGTGCTATAAACCAACGTAGAAAGTTACTGTTGGAATTATGTGGTTTCAACACAACTGGTGGTCCTGCAAGTCAGTTGCTCTCAACCAACTTCATCAGGATAATGCTTTCAATAGTTTGAAGTTGCTGTAGAAACAAACAAAATTTACCACTGAATGAGTTCAAGCTCTCGTTCAATGCTAGGTTTTAAATATTGCCAAACAACCTAGTGCAGTAGAGCCTTCTCCTCAGGAAGAGATAATAAGAGAGTTTAATTTTTTTAAGATCTCTTTTTGTCACGTCTTAATCCATTATTTCAAGTTCAAGTTTACTGTCATCTGACTGTACATACATACAATCAATCTGAACTATCGTGCTTGCTGTTGTGTGCTGGGGCAGCAGGCTGAGGGTAGCAGACACCAACAGAATCAACAAACTCATTCGTAAGGCCAGTGATGTTGTGGGGATGGAACTGGACTCCCTCACGGTGGTGTCTGAAAAGAGGATGCTGTCCAAGTTGCATGCCATCTTGGTCAATGTCTCCCATCCACTACATAATGTACTGGGTGGGCACAGGAGTACATTCAGCCAGAGACTCATTCCTCCGAGATGCAGCACCGAGCATCACAGGAAGTCATTCCTGCCTGTGGCCATCAAACTTTACAACTCCTCCCTTGGAGGGTCAGACACCCTGAGCCAATAGGCTGGTCCTGGACTTATTTCCTGGTATTTAGTTATTTATGGTTTTATATTGCTTTATTTATACTCTATTCTTGGTTGGTGCAACTGTAACGAAAACCAATTTCCCTCGGGATCAATAAAGTATGATTATGACTATGACTATAGCAATATTCCTCCAGACCACAGTGAACCCACATTACATATCTCTCACGTAGCACATAAAACAAAAATATTATTCAAAATGCAGGTGAAGTGTGCAGCACAGGTAAACAGTAAACAGCTCACTGTCCTAGTTATGAGATCTCGGTGGTGGCAGTGTATTCATTAGTTTCACAACCTGAGGGAAGAAGCTGTTACCCAGAATGGCAGTCCTGTTACCGATGCTCCTGTCCCTCCCTCCTGATGGTAGAAGGTCGAAGGAATTGGAGGCTGGGTGGTAGGGCTAGTGTTATTTTATACAGAGCGGAACAGGCCTTTCGGCCTTGTAAGCTGTCGCCCAGCAAACCCCCAACTTAACCCTAGCCTAATCACGGGACAATTTACAATGACCAGTTAACCTAACAACAGTGCATACATCACACACAGCACATAAAACAAAAATATTGCCACAAACATGTTAATAAAGCATAGTTGAGAATGAAGTGAAGTGTGCAGCACAGGTAAACAGTAAACAGTTCCCTGTCCTAGTGATGGGACCTCGGTGGTGACAGGGTCTCCATTAGTCTCACAGCCTGAGGGAAAAAGCCGCTACCTGGTCTATACTTCACAACCTGAGGGAAGAAGTCCATGGACTCACTTTACACCGCACGCTGTTGGAGCAGTGCTGCCAGGATAATCAAGGACACGACCCACCCAGCCAACACACTTTTCGTCCCTCTTCCCTCTGGGAGAAGGCTCAGGAGCTTGAAGACTCATACGGCCAGATTTGGGAACAGCTTCTTTCCAACTGTGAAAAGACTGCTGAACGGATCCTGACCCGGATCTGGACTGTATCCTCCAAATATCCGGACCTGCCTCTTGGTTTTTTTGCACTATCTTACTTTCCATTTTTCTATTTTCTATTTATGATTTATAATTTAAATTTTTAATATTTACTAATTTTTACTATTTTTAATATTTAATATTTGTAATCCAGGGAGTGGGAAGTGCAGAATCAAATATCGCTGTGATGATTGTACGTTCTAGTACCAATTGTTTGGCAACAATAAAGTATAAGTACTTTTTTACATAGTAGGAGAATTAAGGGTTATGGGGAAAAGGCAGGCAGGTGGAGATGAGTCCATGGCCAGGATCAACCATGATCTTATTGAATGGTGGGGCAGGCTCGATGGGCCGGATGGCCTACTCCTGCTCCTATTTCTTATGTTCTGATGTCTGGCAGTCCTGGTGCTGATGCTCCTGTACCTCCTTCCTAGTGGTAGTGAGTGAAAGAGATTGTGGGATGGGTGGTAGGGGTAAGCTATTTTTATATAACGCATGGAATAGGCCCTTCCACCCTTTTGAGCCATGGTGCCCAGCAATCCCCTGGTTTAACCCTAGCCTAATCATGGGACAATTTACAATCCCAATTTATCTACCAGCTGATAATTCTTTGGACCGTGGGAGGAAACTGGAGCACCCGGAGGAAACTCGCGCGATCACGGGGAGAGCGTACAAACTCTTTACAGTCAGCAGCGGGATTTGAACCCATGTTGCTGGTACTGTAAAGCATTATGCTAACCACTGCACTACCTCAAGTTCTTCAGACTCTTCATAGACAGCACTCCTGGTAAATGTCACAAATGGGGAGGGAGGAGGGAGATCCCCTTGGCAGTTTTGACTGTCCTCTGAAGGGCCTTGTGGTCCAATGCACTTAATTTCTGTACATCAGAAGACCATAAGACATAGAAGCAGAATTAGACCTTTTGGCTTAATTGGAGATCGAATTGACATTTCCATGTCATATTATAGTAAGGTTAAAGTAACAAATATGAAACTTCTTATTCAGAAAAGCTTCATATTTGGAAGTACATCCATGTTCACTCATTTTTAAATTTTACTTTATCTATAGATACAGTGTAGAACAGGCCCTTCTGGCCCAATGAGCCGTGCTGCCCGGCAACCCACCTGTTTGACGCCAGACTGATCACAAATACAGTACCGTGCTAAACTCTTAGATACACTACCTACTGCATGTTTATGTGCCCATGGTACTGTGTTCTATGGTCTATGGTCTGTGTCCTACGTCTGATGTCCTAAAGCATATCGATGCTCGTACTATCAGACTGACAGCTTAAATTCATCACTACTTATTTATTTTATTTTATTGAGATGCAGCTTGGAACAGGCCCTTCGGCCCTTTGAGCCGTGACATCCAGCAATCCCCCGATTTGATCCTAGCCTAATCACAGGACAATTCACAATGATCATTTAACTTACTAACCGGTACGTCCTTGGACCGTGGGAGGAAACCAGAGCACCCGGAGGAAACCCGCGCACACACGGGAAAGAATGCTCAAACGTGCTTGAAGAAGATGCCGGAACTGAACTCTGAACTCCGACGCCCCGAGCTGTGACAGCGATGCGCCAGCCGCTATGTTACCATTCATTTGTGTTCTAAATGTGGCGACGATTCCTTTTATCTTTCATGCTGTGGGGACTACAAGAAAGCTGAACAAAACTGGAAGTAATTAAATTGAGAGTAAATAAGTAAATGTGGGGGCTGCATCAGAGCTAAAGAATAGATAGGAATACTGACACAGCACTGCAGATGCTGGAATCTGGAGCATAAAATCAAACTGTTGGAAGAACTCAGTGGGCTGGGCAGCATCTATGAACATAAGGAATAGGAGCAGGAGCCCATCGAGCCTGCCCCACCATGGAATAAGATCATGACTGATCTGGCCATGGACTCATCTCCAGCTACCTGCCTTTTCCATAATCCTTAATTCCCCCACTATGCAAAAAGAAAAGAAAAACAATATAATAATAATAAATAAAAAGGAATAAATATGGAGAACATGAGCTGGGGGTTGGGGAAAGCAATTGTCAAAGTTTCAGGTGAAGACACTGCATCTTGTACACCATGCATAAAGAATTGTCGCGTGAGCAGCTTTCTAATCGACGATCAGGATGCTGCCAATATAACTATCCTTTATACATGGCATACGAGGATTCCGACTGCCAATTAATCTGGAAGGGTAAATGATGTGGCTATTGACAAGAGATGGTTGCCAGACAGTAAGAGCTGTAAACTCTAACAAGTTGGGGAACATGGTAGGCTAGACAGGTAAGCATTTGAAAGAGGTAGAATCCTTTCGAAGGTAAAAGAAGATAAAGATGCCAATGGAAGTTGGCAGAATTATGAATCAGAAAAGGATTTAAGTAAGTAGTTAAGCACCCTTCCCTCACACAAACCCAGAAACAGTTATGTATTGTTAGAATTTATAAACATAAATATTATACAAGCGTGTAGTAAAGTCAGTCTGATTTTAACAGATGAATAAAGTTTAGATCTTGCATAAATTGGAATTCTGTAGACCAATTTATATCAGTGAGTAGCCAATTTTTTTACATGTTGGCTTTAATTTGGTGTAATTGTTACTGGATGCAAGGGGGAGGTTATATTCCATTCAGTAATGAGATGGATCTATATTTGTGTCAACATTTTATCTTTCTGTGATGCTATCATGATTCTGTTTGATATGTTAGAAAGGAAATAACAAGCAAGTGCTTCTAAGACTTGGATATTGCTCACTTCACTTCCTCAACTTCAGCAAGAAGGTACAAGAACTTCAGGCCTCACATCACCAGGTTCAGGAACAGTTATTACCCCTCAACCATCAAGATCTTGAACCAAAGAGGATGACTACACTCAACTTCACTTGCCCTATCATTGAAATGTTCCCACAACCTATGGACTCACTTTCAATGACTCTTCATCTCCTGCTCTTGACATTTATTCCTTGTTTATTTATTTATTATTATTGTTATTATTATATTATTTTTCTTTTTTTTGTATTTGCACAGTTCATTGTTTTTTGCAAACTGGTTGAATGCCCAAGTTAGTGTTGTCTTTCATTGACTCTGTTATGGTTATTACTCTATGGATTTATTGAGTATATCTACAAAAAATGAATGTCAGTGTTGTATATGGTGGCATATATGTACTTTGATAATAAATGCACTTTGAACTTAAACACCATCAGAAGATACCACCTATGGTACATTGAACAAATCTACTAATGAGTGAAACAGAGGTGATCACAAAAGGAACTCAAGATAATATAGAGCTAGTTGACATCATAAAGAGAGATGTTCTGCTTGTCAAGTGAAAAGACATTGATGAAAGAGGAGTTAAGAGGCTGTAGGAGCTACCATGGGAGGAGATGCTGGAGGCAGTGTGAAAGTTGGGTGTGGTGGGATCTGTGCAGGGTTGTGGGCTGGACCCTGGAGGTTGGCTGCCCCATTGATGCTGCTCTCCTGTGTTCACCCCCTGGAAGACAAGCTGAATAGCCTTCATCTGCAGCCGACTCAACGTGAGATGTAAAACTGCTGCGTACTTGTTCTTACAGAAACATGGCTCCAGGACACCATTTCATGCGCCATCAATCTTCACATCATGCCACTCAGGGACTTCTGCTGATATTTTTTTGTGACTGTGCATACAATTGTACCGATACGTGCTGTGTGCCACATGTGATCATATGTACTGTGATTTTCACTTTGGCCTTAGAAGATCAGTGTTTCATTTAACTATATACATGTGTATGGCTGAATGACAATAAACTTGATTTGAAGTATATGCAAATACAGTAAACTAGCAGTGACCCTTGTAATTGTAACAGCAAAGGGGGACACTAAATGTTCCACAGGTATCAAGGCAAGATAAACAAAGATTGTTGAAGGGTCTTGGCCCAAAAAACGACTCTTTATTCCTCTCCGTAGATACTGCCTGACCGGCCAAGTGCCTTCAGCATTTTATGTCTGTTACTCTGGATTTCCGGTTTCTGCAGAATCTCCTGTGTTTCTGCAAAATTTACCATTTATATTAAGAAAAAACAATGGCCAGAACAAATGTGGAATACTTGAGAAATGAATAGCAATAGTATGAAGGAATATCATGTTCCCTTAGCCAGCTCCTCTCTCATGCCTCTCTGATTCACTTTACTCCACTGTAATACTGATACATCTGTAACCCTTTCACACTGCAGGGAGAATTCTATCGTATTATGATCACTGCCTCCCAAGGGTTCCTTTACCTTAAGCTCCCTAATCAAATCTGGCGCATTACACAACACCCAATCCAAAATAACCTCTCCCCTAGTGGGCCCATTCACAAGCTGCCCTGAAAAGCCAACTCCTATGCATTCTACAAATACTCTCTCTTAGGATCCAGCACCAACCTGATTTTTCCCTATCTACCTGTATATTGAAACACGTTATGATTATCGTAACATTGCACTTTTGACAAGCCTTTTCTATCTCCCATTGTAATTTGTATCCCACATCCTGGATTCTGTTTGGAGGCCTATACTTAACTTCCATCACGGTCTTCTTACCCTTGTCGTTTCTTAATTCTACCCACGAAGATTCTACATCTTCCAGTTGCATGTCTTCTCTTTTTAAGGATTTGATTTCATTTTTTATCAATAGAGCCTCCCACCCCTCTGCCTACATGCCTGTCCTTTCAATATAATGTATATTCTTGAATGTTAAGCTCACAACTATGATCTTCTTTCAGCCATGACTCAGTGATGCCCACAACGTCGCACCTGACAATGTCTAAAAGTACTACAAGATCATTTACCTTATTCTGTATACTACACGCATTCAAATAGAACAACTTCAGTCCTGTATCTGTCACCCTTTTTGATTTTGTCCCCCTTGTTACACTTCAACTCATCCACTGACTGCAATTTTGCCCTATCATCTGCCAGTCTCACTACACATGGTATCTACTTGTATACCTACTGCCCACCCCGCCCCAGCCCTATCGTTCTGATTCCTGTTTCCCTGCCAAATTAGTTTAAGCCCTCGCCAACAGCTCCAGTAAACCTGCCTGCAATTATATAGGTTCCCCCTTGGGCACAGGTGTAATCAGTCCTTTTTGTACAGGTCGTACCTTCCGCAAAAGAGATCTCAACGATCCAGAAATCTGAAACTGTGCCCCATGTACTAATTCCTCAACCATGCATTGATCTGCCAAATCATTCTATTCTTACCCTCACTGGTGCATGAAAATCTCCTGGGATTTTCACGCACACCAGTCTCTGGAGTTTACAGAGAATGGTGTGATGACAAAGAATCACTTAGGGAGCAGCAGTTCTGCAGGCGAAAATGCCTTTTAATGAGGGTGGTCAGAGGAGAAAGGCTAGACTGGTTCAAGCAGACAGTCAAGGAGACCGTTATTCAAACCATGCGTTACAACGGTGTGTTGTGCAGCAGTGCATCTCTGAGTGCACCTTCAAGTGGGTGGGCTACAGCAGCAGAAGGAACCTAAAAAAGTGGCCGCCACGCATACATCTTATGTCTTGCTCTGTACTGCTGCTACAGAACAACAAATTTCATGATACATGTCAGTGATGATAAACTTGATTCTGATCCTGTTATCTGCAGATGGCTGTTGAAATCTGCCACAGGACTCTGGAGACACAAGCGACTACAGATGCTGGAATCTGGAGCATGAAATAAATTCAATGGGTTGAGCAGCATTCGAGGGAGGAAAGAAATTGTTGATGTTGAAGCATAAGCAAAAATATAAGGGAGGTATACGGATCTCTGCTTAGACCCTAAATGTATCACTGAGTAACACTGGTCGATACACATTAAGAAGGGTACCCTGCCCCTCTAAAGGGTGTTGAATTTCTGGAGATCTACCTGGTTTCCAAGGAAGAAGTTATACAAAGAGATTAAGCAAATAAAGTTTACTTAATGGTCCCATGGCCCACTCTTCTCTCCTGTCAGATTCCTTCTTCTTCAGCCCATTACCTCTTCCACCTTTCACCTTCCATCTTTTCACTTCATTCCCCCTCCCCTGCTCACCTATCTTTTTTTTAGATTATGAAGACACGCAGTCCTCTTTTATTGTCATTTAGTAATGCATGCATTAAGAAATGATACAATATTTCCTCCGGTGTGATATCACAAAACACAGGACAGACCAAGACTGAAAAAAAATAACAAAACCACATAATTATAGCATATAGTTACAACAGTGCAACAATACCATAACTTGATGAAGAAGTCTATGAGCACAGAAAAAGTTCAAAGTCTCTCAAACATCCCACATCTCACGCAGACGGAGAGAAGGAAGAAAAACTCTCCCTGCCATACCCAACCACGGTTGGACTCTGATTCATCCGAAAACTTTGAGCTCTGATCAGCTCGCCGACACCGAGTACTGGGTGCCATCTCTGTCCGAATGATTCGACCTCCTTCTTGGTCGCCAACAGCAGGCAAGGCCGGGGATTTTGAGGCCTACCCTCCAAAAAATTCCCAACCGCGCAGTAACGACATCAGCGGACAAGCGTTTCAGAAATTTCTCCAGATGTTCCTCTGTGCTTTCACGTCCATCTTCATCAAATCAGAATTATCCACGGCCCCTATTTAACAGATACGATATCATTTTTCATCAGAGGGCTGCACACGCTGCGGCGTGCTGCTTCTCTTCTCCTCCCATTTATCTTCCCCCTCACCTGGCTTCACTTACCACTTTCCAGCTTGTATTTCTTCCCCTCCCTCCAACTCCTTATTCATGTTTTCTTCCCCCTTCATTTCCCGTCCTAACGAAGGGTCTTGGTACAAAACAGATGCTGTTTGGCCTGCTAGGTTCCTCCAGCATTTTCACTGTGTGTTATTAACAAAGCAGATTGTATTCCCTGGAAATTAAATGCTTACAGTGTAGTTAATTAAACTCCTTACTAAGTACAGGAGTGGTCTTCTGGTTCTGCAGCCCATCTTCTCCAAGGTTCAACATGCTGTGCATTCAGAGATGATTTTCTGCACACCACTGTGGTAACGTGTGGTTACCTGAGTTACTGTCGCCTTCCTAAGTGCTTGAACCAGTCTGGCCATTCTCCTCTGACCTCTCAAATTAACAAGGTATTTTTTGCCCACAGAACTGCCACTCGCTGAATGCTTCTTGCTTTTCACAGCACTCTCTATAAACTCCAGAGACTGTTGTGTGTGAAAATCCCAGGAGATCAGCAGTTTCTGAGATACTCAAACCACCCCATCTGTCAACAACAATCATTCCACGGTCAAAGTCTTTTAGATCACATTTCTTCCGCATTCTGATGTGTGGTCTGAGAAACAATTGAACCTCTTGACCAAGTCTGCATGTTTTTACGCATTGAGCTGCCAGCACATGATTGACTGATTAGATATTTACATTAATGAACAGGTGTGCAGGTGTACCTAATAAAGTGGCCACTAAGTATATCGGATTAACGGGGGAACATATTTTGATTGACTAGTTTAGAACAATGGACTGAATATAAAAAAATAGAGCCACACCTTTATTACTGAACTGTGAATTAAAGCAGGCTATTCACTTAAATGGTTTTAAAATGTTAGATAAATCATTCATGATTGCTGTTAAAATTAATCCGTAAAATGGCAGGAGGAGAGTTTTTTATGTAATAACCTCAAGTGTTTATGTGCTGTTGACACTGGGTGTAATATTGAAGCTAGTGGTTATATCGGGGTTAATTCAACCGCTGTTTAACAAATTGCCACCCAGCTGATTGGCAGAAGTTGCCAGAAGAACAACTCTGACAGAGCAGCAACAGCCAGGCATCATTACAAGCGGCCTCAGTAGAGTATTTATCAACAAGCTGATGCGATGTGCAATACAGTCAGTGGTTAAATCACTACAGACTGCTACTTGTTAACTTTAATACATGTTGTATCCTCATTCTATTAAGTGCAGACAGACATTCCCCATTGGCAGAAGGGCTGAGATATTTATAGGAGAATATTATTCAAGGTTTACCTGTTCCATTTAAAAGTAACACAAGTTTCACAGTGATGGTCTTTGTTATTTCGGTATTTATTACAGACAAATATCAGTCACACCAAATTGGCTTATTATTCGTATAATCTATAGGCTATCTTATGTATTTATATTCGTTGTGTTTTTTTAAATTATTATGTTCTTCACCTTATTGTGTTTTTTCGAGTTGCATTCTCCTTTACAGCTGTGGACTGGGAATGACATTGAGTAATCTTCAATCTTGAATCTCTGTTGTCACAGGTACTGAGTGCAGTACAGTGAAGAAACTGTTCTACACACCATCCATACAGATCAATTCACCACATCAATGTATTGAGGCAGTCATAGTCATAGTCATAGTCACAGTCATACTTTATTGATCCCGGGGGAAATTGGTTTTCGTTACAGTTGCACCATAAATAATTAAATAGTAATAAAACCATAAATAGTTAAATAGTAATATGTAAATTATGCCAGGAAATAAGTCCAGGACCAGCCTATTGGCTCAGGGTGTCTGACCCTCCAAGGGAGGAGTTGTAAAGTTTGATGGCCACAGGCAGGAATGACTTCCTATCACGCTCTGTGCTGCATCTCGGTGGAATGAGTCTCTGGCTGAATGTACTCCTGTGCCCACCCAGTACATTATGTAGTGGATGGGAGACATTGTCCAAGATGGCATGCAACTTAGACAGTATCATCTTTTCAGACACCACCGTGAGAGAGTCCAGTTCCATCCCCACAACATCACTGGCCTTACGAATGAGCTTGTTGATTCTGTTGGTGTCTGCCACCCTCAGCCTGCTGCCCCACCACACAACAGCAAACATGATCGCACTGGCCACCACAGCATGGGGGAGAAACAATAACAGAATGCAGAATAAAGTGTTACAGTTACAAGGAAGGTGCAGTGCAGGGAGACAATCAGGTGCAAGGCCCTGGTGAGGCAGATTCCGAGCTCAAGGGACAATCTTGTACAATGCATTCAATAGTTTTAAGGCTGTGGGGTAGAAGCTGTCCTTTGGCCTGGTGGAACATGATTTCAGGCTTTTGTATCTTCCTCCTGCTGGGGGAATGTCCAGGGTGAGCAGAGTCCATGATTATGTTGGCTACCTTTATACCGATGTGATTCTTAGAGTTCAGGAGAATTAGGGGATCCTTATAGAATGTTAAAAGACCTGAACAGATGAGATATAGTAAAGTTATTTCCCATGGTAGGGGATTCTAGGACAAGAGGCCATGACTTCAGGATTGAAGGACGTCCTTTTAGAACTGAGGTGTGGAGAAATTACTTTAGTCAGAGGATGGTAAATCTGTGGAATTTGTTGACATGAGCGGCTGTGGAGGCCAAGTCATTGGGCGCATTTAAGGCAGAGATCGATAGGTTCTTGATTAGCCAGGGCATCAAAGGGTATGGGGTGAAAACAGGGGAGTGGGGATGACTGGAAGAATTGGATCAATCCATGATGGAATGGCCGAGCAGACTCGATGGGCCGAATGGCCTACTTCTGCTCCTATATCTTATGGTTTTATGGTCTTATGATTCAGACCTAACTCTCCTCCATTGTGATTCCAGCTCAGGACTTTGCATCCAGGGAACATGAGGTTGGAAATTCTGCTCTTACTCTGTGCTTTCCTGCTCTTAACACTGAAGGATAGAAGGTTACGCACTGGCTCTCCCCAAGCAGAGAATTAATTGTTAAATATCCTCACTCATTCGTAGCTTAGGTACCACAGCTCTAGCAAGTGTAAGGGAACCCACAGGGAGGTCATGGTCGTGTAAAGACTAGTACAGTGCTTTACAGTGCCAACGATTGGGTTCAGCTCCTTCATCACTGTGTGTAAGGAGTTCGTACATTCCCC
Source organism: Mobula birostris (assembly GCF_030028105.1). Lineage (NCBI taxonomy): Eukaryota > Metazoa > Chordata > Chondrichthyes > Myliobatiformes > Myliobatidae > Mobula > Mobula birostris. The sequence continues at coordinate 7,313,185 of NC_092395.1, read as the reverse complement.
CTGTGACCATATTTGTTTCCTCTTGTTGCTCCAGTTTCCTCCTACATTCCCAAGACTTACAGGTTAGGGTTATGGAATCTGTAGAATTCATTGTCATGGACAGCTGTAGAGGCCAAGTCCTTGGTTATACTTAAAGCGTTGAGTTAGATGTGGGCAGGTTCTTGATTAGCCAGCGTGTCAAAGGTTATGGGGAGAAGATAGGAAAATGGAGAGGGATAAATCAACCATGATGGAATAGTGGAGAAGACCCAATGGGCTGAAAGGCCTACTTCTGCTCCTATATCTTATGGACTTATGCCTGATTGATTTTATTTTAACCAAAATGCAAGGCTTTATATTTTCAATACTGGGTTTTATTTGCTACTTCTTTGTCTCTTCCAGGGATTCTCAACCTGAGGTCCATGGACCCCTTGCCTAATGGTATTGGTCCATGGCATAAAAAAGGTTGGGATCCCCTGGCCTATATCAACATCAATATCTTCTTCCTCTTTCATTCAATGTTAAGAATGATTGACTATGTCTGCTATCTTAATTCCGGTAAGAAGGTGGAGCGCTTATTCAAGCAGGCTCTCCGGGTCCAATATATGGTGCAAATGTTTGTCTTAAATGTTTTTCTTGTGATGGCAAGACGCAGTTGGACATGGGTAATACAAAATACTGTAAGGCCTGGCCTATTGCTGCCACCCAGGAGTGCAGGCACCGGAGGTGGCGTGGTGCAAAAAAGGTTGGGGACCCCTGATTTTGCTGTATACCTGTGTATGCTTGAATGACAATTAAACTGGAAGTAATATTATCTGTAAAGTTATCTATTCCTCTATCAGGTTTATTGATGCATAGTGCTTTTAAAAGCATTACAAAGCAATGAGTTGCTATCAAATTCTAACTCTTCAGAAATACTTCCTTGATGCCACTGTAATCAGGAAGAAGGTACAGGAGCCTCAGGATCCACACCGTCGAGAACAGTTATTACCCCTCATCCATCAGGCTCTTGAACCAAAGGGAATAACTTCACTCACCTTCACTTATCCCATCACTGAACTGTTCCCACAACCTACGGACTCACCTTCAAGAACCCTTCATCTCATGTTCTCGATACTTATTGCTTACATATTTATTATTATTATTATTATTATTTTGTATTTCTTTTCTTTTTGTATTTGCACAGTTTGTTGCTTGTTTGCCCATCTTGTTGTTTGTGGCCTTTCATTGATTCTATTGTGTTTGTTTGTATTTACTGTGAATGCCCACAAGAAAACGAATCTCATGTTTGTATATGTACTTTGATAATAAATTTACTTTTGGGACTTTTGGCTTTTCTGTCCCTTCTAACCAGTGTTGAGTTGTATTCGTTGACTCTCCCTTAACATCCTGCTCATTAGTACTCTCCATGGCATAGTGTTGCTATCAGTTGAGTCGAGTACGATGTTGTGAGAGGTTATTTCCTTGATGGGAAATGTCTGCACAACTTTAACATAGGGAGGGTAATACACGGACAGCCACCACACGGTCCTGGACAGATTGGGGTCAGGGTCCAGTGACATGGAATTCAAGGTGACTGGGGACCCTCCATTGCAGCAGCCTTCCTCTGCCTTCACCTCTGTTGTGATGTATTGTCGTCTTCCACCAGCTCCACTGTTAAGGTCTTGCTTGGATCGCACTTTATCTGGAATCTCCCCCTTGACCTTACTGTCTGGGGTGACCCCACCAGGAGTGAAAGTCCAGGCAAGAATCACTCTCGGGATCTCAATAGCTCACAAGCCTTTGCGCCACGACCAGGTGGCGATCCTCAGATTAGGCTCTCTCTCAGTAACTTCCAGCTTAAGATGGCACTGAATCCTACTTGCTTACTTTTATTGTTTGCATGATTTGTTTTCTTTTCCTCTCTGCGCATTGGGCATTTGACGGTCTCTTTTACTGGGTTCTTTTGGGTTTCTTTGTTTCGTGGTTGCCTGTTAGGAGATGAATCTCAAGGTTGTATAACGTATATATACTTTGATAATAAATGTACTTTGTACTTTACTGACAGATTTCTGAAAGTCAGTGTTTCCTGAATCCACAGTATTCCTCCTGGCACCATATAAGCCCAATCCTACAAAATTCCCTTTTAGGCCAATATACTGAAAAGAAATATTTTTGATGAGGTGTTCACTGGATGGTCAGTACTTCAAGCCCTGGAATCCATGTCTTTCAACCTCTACAAAAACAAAGTGTTTACATTAAACTGGTAAAAAATTAAAGTAAATTTATTATCAAAGTACATTTATGTCACCATATACTACCCTGAGATCCATTTTCTTAAGGGCATTCACTGTAGAACAAAGAAAAACTACACACAACACTAACAAACAGCCAATGTCCAAAAGAAGACAAATTGTGCGGATAAATAAACAAACAAACAAACAAATAAATAAATAAATACACATATCAAGAAAATCTCTAGATGTTGGAAATCAAAGTAGTGTACACAAGATGCAGGAGGAACTCAGCAGACCAGGCAGCATCTATGGAAAAGAGTAACCAGTTGGTGTTGTGGGTTGAGACTCTTCATCAGGACTGTTCCGATGAACAATCTTGGCCCAAAATGTCAACTGTTTACTCTTTTCCATAGATGCTGCCTGGCCTGCTGAGTTCCTCCATCATTTTGTGTGCATTACCTAAATAAAGACATATACACATACTTAAATAATACTGTGGACTTTAGTAGGAGAATTCTTGAAAGTGAGTCCATAGGTTGTGGAATCGGTTTAGTGTTGAGATGAGTGATGTTATCCATACTGGTTCAGGAGCCTGATGGTTGAGGGGTAATAACTGTTCCTGAAACTGGTGGTGTGAGTCCTGAGGCTCCTGTACTTCCTTCCGATAGCAGCAGTGAGAAGAGAGCGTGACCTGGATAGCGGGGATTCTTGATGACAGATGCTTTTCTCTTGTGGCAGTGCTCCATGTAGATGTGCACAATGCTGGGGAGAGTTTATCCTGTGATAGCATGGGCGGTGTCCACTACCTTTTGTAGGGTTTTTCATTCCTGAGCATTTGTGTTTCCATACCAGGCCATAATGAGGATACTTCCCTCTGTGCATCTCTAAAAATAGTTGAATAATAGGTTCAAAGGTTAATTTATTATCAAAGTATACAACTCTGAAATTCTTCTTCTCCAGATAACCATGAAGCCAAGAAAGAAAAGAACAACAGCACGATCTTCAATCCCCAACTCCCTCCTCCCTGCACAAAAAAATGAACAAAAATAGAACAGGTACATCATCCCCAAATCCCCCTCCCCTTCACATGAAAACAATGAGAAAGATTAGGTGAAAAACACACTACAAAATACTATAAGACTGAAAAAAAGTCTATATTCCAAGTCCATATCCAAAATGCAGAAAACTTGGGTGGAATTCTCCAGACTGAGAATTCGGCAGGTCTCTCCCTCCCTAGCAGCAAGCGATTCCACCAGTGATCAAAAGACAGTCTCCCCTCTCTGGTAGCAGAGTGATCCCCAGTGATAAAAAAGCAGGCAGCCAGTGCTCACCTTCTGCATTTGCCTCGATGTTTCGATCTCCCTCATTGCTTTAGTCGGCAAAGAATGGGAGCTTTAATTGGTGAAATGCAGTCGAACATCGGTTCGCAGCCCGTCCCGCAGCCTTCTCACCACGAGGTGTGCTGCCTCTGCCTCCCAGAATCCTCTTGGAGACTGCAGAGCACTGAAACACACAAACGATCTCCAAACTGCAAATCACAGGCTCCAACAGTTCCAGAATCACAATCAAGATGAAAACCAACTGTAAAAGACATAAACAAAGTGAAATATATGGTTTCATGATCTATCCAGAAGATGTTGATTGAAGGAGCGTTGTATGCAGGTGCCTTCTTGACCGGAAGTTGAAGAATGTGCAGATTTGAAACTGAAGGAAATATTTACGGTGCAGACACAAGGTTGCAGTTGCTAGAAACTTGAGTAACAAACGATATGTTGGAAGGTCTCTGCAGTTCGAGCAGCATCTGTGAGAGGAAAGAAATCCATATTTCCAGTTGAACCCCTGCATCAGGACTGATTTCTTTTCTCCCATAGATGCTCCTGAGTTCCTCTAGCATGCAATTATATTCAGGTTATTTCTAAAAACATTCCACTGGCCTAACAATATGGGAAGATATCTCACAGCACTGAGGTTCCAGAACCTCTTTCAACCTTCGTATACAATTTGAAAATCTAAAAATAAATGTAGATAGACTTTAGGCTCGAATCAAATCTGTAAAAAAAGTGAGAACAGAGTTAAAAAATTGGTACAAAATCTCTTTAAAACATTATTAATTAATGATTCGTATTCAAAAAAGTTATTAATTAATGAATTGTATCCAAAGTTCAAAGTTCAAAGTACATTTATTGTCAAAGTATGTACACTATATACAACCTTGAGATTCATCTTCTCACAGGCAGCCACAAAACAAAGAAAGCCAATAGAATCCATTAAAAAGAAGACCGTCAAACATCCTATTTGCAGAAGGAAAACAAGTCATGCAAGCAACCAAAGTAAGCAAATAAGATTCAGAACTGTATTTCACCAAAGTGAACTGACAGCCACAAAGCCAATCACAGCTGATACAGCAGCCTGTTCATTGCAGGCCACAGCCCTAACTCAGCCAGAGAGAGTTAAACCTTGCAGAGCAATGAGCTGAACACTGGCCCATCCCTCAGTTCCGGCCCCTACACCCTGACTTTTTCGATCTGGCCCGGCGGTTAAATCGGCCAAACAGCGGGTCGTTCCTCGCTCTTGGACCAAGGTCCTGTTGCCTTGATACGATCTTGGGCCCGGGACACACTATCTTGATTCAGTCCATCTTTGATCCTGTTTGCAGTTCCTATCGATTTGCTGAGTATGCCCGCAGGGAAAAGAATGTCAGGGTTGGATGTGGTGACATGTATGTCCTCTGATAATAAACTTTACTTTGAACTTTTGAACTTTATTTGTTAATTTATTTGTGGTAATATCACTTCCTGTGTTGTGTCTGCATTATTCAGACTGCGCACCTTGTTCCGTGAGGAACGTTGTTTTGTTTGGTGGTATACATATACGTACATGGTTGGATGCTTACAAACTTGAACTTCAAACATACAGTGAAATGCGTTGTTTGCATTAACAACCAACATGCACAAGAATGTGCTGAGGGCAGCCTGCAAGTGTTGCCACACTGTCGACATCGCATGCTCACAGTGCTTGACCGAACAACGCAGAGCACAACAAGCAACAAAACAACAGCAACAGAACAAGCCCCTTTTCTCCCTCCCACCACCTCCCCACACACAGATGGACAGTCCTCATGACTGCAGGGTGAATTTTTGGGCCTCTAGTCCTCAAGCTCCGATGTCAACAAGATGTTCTACATCTAGCAACACACATCAAAGTTGCTGGTGAATGCAGCAGGCCAGGCAGCATCTCTAGGAAGAGGTACAGTCGACATTTCAGGCCGAGACCCTTCCTAGAGATGCTGCCTGGCCTGCTGCGTTTACCAGCAACTTTGATGTGTGTTGCTTGAATTTCCAGCATCTGCAGAATTCCTGTTGTTTGTGTTCTACATCTACCTTTTTTTTCCTGTCTTAGGAGAAAGGGAAAGCCAGGGTCAACAGAAGAAACAACTCCCACATATTTATCGTCATGTGGAAGATTACATTAACATCTGTCTACCTTGCCAACTACGGGAACTAAAATTCCAAAGCACCATTATGATAGAATTGCCAATTAGTCTACGGGCAGTATCGATTCATTTTTAGCCTTTGTAAGAGCAAGGACTTGTTTTTAGTCCTAATGGATGAAGGTTTTGGTTTCCCAAGTGTTCACGTTAGCTAAATCCATTAAACCAAGGTGAACAAAACCTTTGCCACATTATCAGTGTCAGTGGAGCCAAAAAGTAACAAAACTCCACCTACAATAAAAGAGAATTTGTCTCTTTTGTAAAGGGTTCGGTTTCAAGAGAACAATGTATTTGAGAACACTGTAAACCAGATAGTTCCAAGTGGAGCTGCTGGTATTTTACTGTAGAAATTGAGCATGTTGACTGCCCTTGACCGATAATTTCCTGACTGTGCTGTAATATTAAACTCCACATGGAATGCAGTGGTGAAAATAAATTTACTGCAATAACCCAGCACAGGCAGTGGGGACATGGTCTTTTAAGGTTCTGTTTGGATAGTAAAGCCAATTCCGAAGAAGCCAGATAAGTCATGAATGGTGTAAAATATTAAATTAATTATTTAAAAATGTACTTATAATTAACAAATGTTGTAATTATATCCATTTGATTGTTTTTTAATAGTTTTGATTTTTAAAGCATATTTCACACATGCGAGTATTTAGAAATTCAAAGGTTGGTCAGGTAAGTAATGAATGATTTACAATATTTTTATATATTAAATTAAAATGCATTAATAATTAACACATTTTGTAATTTTATTATTTACTTATTGAAATGCAGTGTGGAATAGGCCCTTGCAGCCCCTCAAGCCGTGCTGCACAGCAACCTCTGGATTAACCCTGGCCTAATCACAGGACAATTTACAATGACCAACTAAATTGTTCTTTTTTTTCTCATAGCTTTTGACTTTTAAAGTGTCTTTCATGAAAACATTTAGAGATATTCAAAGCCTGACAGTTTTGACAGCTAGCTAAACTGCCAACATATTTTACAGCCCAGGGCAGGACTTATTTGAGCAACCCATCTCCCCACATTGTGAGAGACCTCACACCTATGCTGTGCACAACTGTGCAGGATTAGATGGTGATTTGCAGTGGGTTGACCAAGGTAGATATACAAATAATGAGTCTGTATTTATAGATAATCCTACAGTGTGCATGAACCACTGGTCCCAAGCATTGTTCAAAGACTAAGTCTACACAGCTGAGCTAATGTACCATTAGCAATTCTATTGCTCTCCATGTGGAGTAATCTTCAGATTCTTCCAAAATGATTATAATACTACATAGGTAGCCAGCTGGCGGTGCAGTGGCATCCTCGCTGGACTTCGAGGCGGGCGGTCTCGGGTTCGAATCCAGACAGCTCCTTGCATGCTCTCCATCCATGTTGGGTTGAGTGTCGAGCTGGCAACTCGGCCTTGTAAAAAACAGACAAGTGCTAAAAATGCCGCCCGATGCACCCACAAGGCACGGAAAGGAATGACGACTATATCAGAGGGAAGGTAATGCTAAAAATGAAAGAGAATCCCAAAGTAGTGAGAAATGTGAAAGAACTTCCTCTAAAATTGAATGAGCAATATGGTTGATAAAACCAAGGACTCTCTATACCCACTTTTTGAATCTCACAATTACAGAGGTCAGATCTGCTATGGTGAGCAACTGTGAAGAACCTGCAAACTTAACATCTCAGTGTTTACATGATAAAGTAGGAGACATCCAGTGTTCTTGAAGAGTATGCAGTTCTGCATGCAATAATTTCTGAAGACAATTTCAACATTAAAATATACATATGGATTTCAAATGTTGAAAGGCATGGACAGAGTGGATGTGGCAAAGTTGTTTCCCATGATGGGGCAGTCTAGTACGAGAGGGCATGACTTAAGGATTGAAGGGCGCCCGTTCAGAACAGAGATGCGAAGAAATTTTTTTAGCTAGAGGGTGGTGAATCTATGGAATTTGTTGCCACGGGCAGCAGTGGAGGCCAAGTCATTGGGTGTATTTAAGGCAGAGATTGATAGGTATCTGAGTAGCCAGGGCATCAAAGGTTATGGTGAGAAGGCAGGGGAGTGGGACTAAATGGGAGAATGGATCAGCTCATGATGGAATGGCGGAGCAGACTCGATGGGCCGAATGGCTGACTTCTGCTCCTTTGTTTTATGGTCTTATGGTCTTATGGTCTTGCAGGTGTATTTAAAAGTATTTAAACAAAATGCTGTAGATGAAGGATACAATTAAAGACTATTGTAAACTCTTTCCCTACCTCATTTCAGGCCCTGAAAATGATGAAAAATGTAAACAACAAGGGCAAGTATATGGATTTAGAATTTCCAATTTATACTTCATTTTGCTTATGAAGAATTGTCTATCATACAAGGCAAAGTAATATAAAATACAAGCTGTACCATCCAACGGGCTCCAGGGCAGCGTAGCGGTTAGCGTGATGCAATTACAGCTCTGGGCATTGGAGTTCAGAGTTCAATTCGATGTCATCTGTAAGAAGTTTGTACGTTCCTCCCTGTGGATGCGTGGGTTTCCTCCGGGTGCTCCGGTTTCCTCCCACAGTCCATAGACGTACCGGTCAGTAGTGTAATGTTATGTTTTGTAACTTCAAAACATGAAACTAATTCAAAGGAAGACACAGCAGTCTGGAAATGTGGATCTGGCTTCCTCTTACTTTAAGGGAGAAGCACACATATCACGCGGTATTGTGATGATGTATGAAATTAATGTATTTTTACATATAACCTGTAATGAATGCTTAATCAAGCAATGTACAATATATAGAAGATTACTCAAACAAAACTGAAATATTAAATACACCACAAGCAGGTTAATTCATCACTGTAAATTGTCCTGTGATTAGGCTAGTGTTAAATTGGTGGACTGCTAGGTGCCACAGCTTGTTGGGATAGAAGGGCCTGGTCCACACTGTATCTTTAAATAGATAAATAAAATCCTCAGAGTGACAGTTATGCATATTTTCTAAGTTGGAGCATGTGTAACTTGAGAAAGGAGAGGGAAGTATAGGAGAAACAAAGTAATATGTATAAATGTGATGCTGCATTTAAATTTTTCCAGTCTTTTCCGAAGTAGTCTGAAGACGTACACTGCTCTACATCCCTTAAGGCTGCAAGCTATATTAACAGTAGTCAATTAACACATTTCCACTGCAATCCCCTGTCTACTATTTCACAGAGACATTACCTCATTTAAATGGGATAATGCTTGCATTAAAATAGAGGATTAAGAAATGTCACGTGGCACATTAAGAGCCTGTGAGTATTGCCAGCAGTCAGAGTCGGGCTTCATCAGGGTGAACTTATTACAGTGGCACCACACGCCACATGTGATCCAGTTGGCCCCGTGCCTGGCTCGCACTCTCATTTAGTAAGGAATCCACTGCTCATAAAATGACCCTTTACATTTGCTGAAAAAAGACTTTTGATAAAAGAGGGATTGGGGAAAAAGTTGCTGCGTCAATAATTTCTGGAAAATTGCTAGCATAGACTAAATTTAATACCATATCAAAGAGATTAGACATGTGAGGTACTGCAGGTTGTGGAAATCCAGAGTGATACATACAGAGTGCTGGAGGAGTTCAGCAGGCCGGGTAGGTCTATGGATAGGAATGTTTCATGCCAAAACCCTTCATCAGAAAAAGATTTATTTTATTATCAGAGTCGTACCTTCAAGAATTCCTAAACAAATTTATAAAACCAGGTATATTCTTAATTGCTTGCCCATTATTAGGAAGGCATTTATAAAACAGTTCTGGTTGCGCTGCTGTTAGAAGGAGGTTGAGGCTTTGGAGAGGGTGCAGAAGATATTTACCAGGATGCTGCCTGGTTTAGAGGGTATGTGCTATCTTGAGAGGCTGGACAAACTTGGGTTGTTTTCTTTGGAGTGGTAAAGGCAGAGGAGAGATCTGACAGGCGTTTATAAGATTATGAGAGGCATAGATAGGGTGGCCAGGGCGTATCTTGTTCCCAGGGTTGAAATGTCTAATACCAGGGGGCATACATTGAAGGTGAGAGGGGGTAGGTTCAAAAGGGATGTGTGGGGTAATTTTTTTACTCGGAGAATGGTGGATACCTGGTATGGTGGTAGAGACAAATGCATTAGAGGCTTTCAAGAGAAGTTTAGATAGGTCCATGAATGTGAGGAAAATGGAGGCCTATGGACATTGTGTAGGTAGGATGGATTAGTTTTTGGGGGGTTTCGATTTACTTTTTAGCTGGTTTGGCACAACATTGTGGGCTGGAGGGCCTGTTCCTGCATGGTATTGTTTTATGTTCTATGTAGAACATCGACAAAACATGAAGGCAATGTTATAATACAATTGCTTGTTCCCCCTGAAAAAAATACTTCTCTATGATAAACAGGAGAAAGTCTGCAGGTGCTGGAAATCCAAAGCAGCACACACAAAATGCTGGAGGAACTCAGTAGGTCAGGCAGCATCTGTGGAAATGAATAAGCAGTCAATGTTTTGGCCTGAGACACTTCATCAGGACTGAGAAGGAAGGGGAGAAATGTCAGAATGATATAATTTTAACTACACTGAAGTAGGAGAGTGGATTTCGACCGGAGCACATTTAATATTTGTATGGATAATATAATTTTGATTGTCAAGTGCAGTTTAGAATTCCATAGCTTGAGTGTTGATTATAATTTGTTTTATTCCTTCTTTGCTATAAACTGTGACTATAGGATTGGAAAAGGCTGAAGAAGGTTAGGAACTCAGCCAGCTCCATCATGGGCACTAGCCTCCACAGAATCGAGGATGGCTTCAGAAGACAATGTCTTAAAGAGGTGCCATTCATCATTACGAACCCTCATCACCCAGGACATGCCCTCTTCTCATTGCTACCATCAGGGAGGAGGTACTGGAGACATCTTCTTCCCCTCCATTATCGGATTTCTGAATGGAAAATGAACCCATGTACATTATCTCAATTTCTTTGGTTCTCTTTTTGCACTGCTTGCTTAATTGAGTCAATTATATATCTCTTGTGCCTGTTACACCGCTGGCATTTAGGGCAGCAATGAAGGTCGTCCATCTCTGTCTGTCCTTGGCCACCTTCTCTAATGTTCCCCAAGTGTGGTTCAGGGTCTGCATTTCTGCCTCTGTGGTATGGTGCCGTTGATTTCCCACATATCCTCCACCCTTCAGGGGTCCAATGAAGTGCCGTCTTGACGGTGGAGCTGCCTCTCTTCTCATATATACACAAATCAACAAATTTCATGTCATATGCCAGTGATTCCAGAGGAGGAGAAGATGGCAGCATGATGCTGCGCGCGGCCGTTCCAAATGAATATCGATTATGTGTAACTAGGGTGCCGTGCACAATCTGGATTTGATGGGGACAGCCGTGAGAAGCGCAGAGGAACTTCCAGAGAAACTTCTGAAATGCCTGCTTCGCTGCCGCTGCTACTGTGCGATCAAGAATCTCCAGAGACGAAGGCCCAAATCCTCGGCTTTGCGTATCGCCTGTTGCCGGGGCCGGGGTCAAAACGTTCGGCAGAGATGGTGCTCGGTGCTCGGTGTCGAAGAGGTGGTCAGAGGCTTGGAGCTTTCAGACGGACTCAGATTCGGACTGTGGTCAGATGCTTCCAGGATGCTGCATCGGCAAGTTGGCGGCGCTGGAGGTTTACCGTCTGCGTGAGATGATGGGACTTTCGAGAGACTTTGAGACTTTTACCGTGACATGGTCTGTTCTTATCAAATTATGGTATTGCTTTGCACTGTTGTAACTATATGTTATAATTATGTGGTTTTTGTTAGTTTTTAAGTCGGTTTGTCATGTGTTTTCATGGTATCATTCTGGAAAAACATTGTATCATTTCTTAATGCATACATTACTGAATGACAATAAAAGGGGACTGTGTGTCCTCATAATCATATTAAACCTGATTCTGATTCTGATTTTGCTTTCATCTTTAAATAATCCAAATTTTTTATCAACTTAGCATTGACAATAAGATTCAAGCATCTCAATCTATATTGTAGAGGATAACTTTAGGAGGTTGTATCACAGCAGGGAATCCCGGCCTGATGGTATTCTGGCCAAGATCAGAAACATTGGCATACTCATTATACTGGTGCACAATGGGTCACAACTCACAAAAAGGAATCCTTAAATTACTGAGGGGCGATCTTCATTTTACCATCACTTCTCCAATAAGGGATGCCACTCTGCGAACAGAAAACACAAAATTCCTACCTAAACCCAGATTGCATTATCGTTACATGGAACAGATTTTACAGGTAAAATCAACAGCATATGTGCACTGCAATTTCAATACGTTATTGCTTACACAGCATTACATGAGATACATTCAAAGATTAAAGTAAAATTTATCAGTCAAGTATGTATATGTTACCAATTCATTTTCTTGCAGACGTTTACAGGAAAATAAAGAAATACAATAGAATTTATGGAAAAACTATAAATAAAAAATGGCACAGTAATCAGTCACTCAGCCCAACCAATGCATGGCAGCCTTCCTACATCATTCAAACCTCCTCTTACCTTTCCTCATCCAACTGGGTGGCGGATTAGCGTAGCTGGTAAATACACAGCCGCTAGAGCCAGAGGTCAAGGGTCGGTCTAGATGCTAGGAGCTGTCTGTGTAGTAAATGTGTGTCCACATTCTCCCTCTGACAACATGGGTTTTCTCTGGGGGCGGTGGGCTCTACTTTCTAAAAACATTTCAAAGTCACGTGGTTAAATATTTCAAAGCCGGGCGGTCAAATGGTGTCATGTGGTCAAACACTTCAAGGTCATGTGAGGGTAGGTAGCTATCTGCCAGTTGTAAATTCCCTGTCAATTTATAGGCGAATGGTAAAATCTAGGAGATGGGGTAGGTGTAATTGATGATACTATATGGAGAGTTAAAAGTCGATTATTTTTGTACTGTATACCCCACAGTATAATAAGGGACTACTTTATGTTTTAGTAATAGGTCGTTGAATGCGCTAGTAGGTGCATATTGAGCATGCACAATTAGTAGTAGTAGTCAGTAGTAGTCATACTTTATTGATCCTGGGGGAAATTGGATTTTCGTTACAGTTGCTCCATAAATAATAAATAGTAATAAAACCATAAATAGTTAAATAGTAATATGTAAATTATGCCAGGAAATAAGTCTTTGACCAGCCTATTGGGTCAGGGTGTCTGACCCTCCAAGGGAGGAGTTGTAAAGTTTGATGACCACAGGCAGGAATGACTTCCTATGACGCTCCGTGCTGCATCTCGGTGGAGGTGCGTATTGATCTGTACGTGTGTGTTGAGTTCGGATTCTGCCAGTAAAGAATCATGAACCTTTGCTCCCGTCTTCAGCATTTTTATTAATAGCATTGTTGTGTAACCAGGCCACATAAACAACAATTTTTTATTTTTATTCAGAGATACAGACACTTTTGGCCCAATCAGCCCTACTGGGTGGCCCCACACTGCCCAGTTTGACCCATGGAACCAGTTAACGTTCTAACCTGTTTGGCTTTGGAATGTGGGAGGGAACCAGAATACCTGGATGTCATGGGAAGAACGTACAGTCTCCTTACAGGACAGCAGCGAGAAGTGAACCCGGCTCGCTGACACTTTAATAGAGTTACGCTAACCCGTATGTCTTTGGACTGTGGGAGGGAACTGAGGCACCCAGAGGAAACCTACACGGTCACAGAAAGAACGTACAAGCTCCTTACAGAACAGCGGCGAGAATTGAACCTGGGTCTCTGGCACAGTAATAGTGCTAGAAGAGGATTATTGTAATTGGTTGGCTAGGAGTCAGTGTCCAGAAAGCCAAGGGACATTGTGACTCCATGAATCTAAAACCCTTCTCCTTTATAGAAATTCATATCCAACCTCCCCTTAAATTAGGGGCTCCCAACCTTTTTTATGCCATGGACCAATGCCATTAAGCAAGGTGTCTGTGGAACCCAGGTTGGGAACCCCTGCATTAAATGGATCCTATCTTCCTCAGGCACACTTTGTGGGTAGAGGTTCCATACTTATGCCAGTCTTTGGATGGAAAAGGTTTCGTCTGAATTCCCCACTTAGTATTTTAGCGAAGGAGAAGTGTTGGTGCGTGGCCAAGTGGTTAAGGCGTTCTTCTAGTGATTTGAAGGTCACTAGTTTGAGCCTTGGCTGGGGCAGCGTGTTGTGTCCTTGAGCAAGGCACTTAACCACTGCTCTGCGATGACACCGGTGCCAGGCTGTATGGGTCCTAATGTCCTTCCCTTGGACAACATCGGTGGTGTGGAGAGGGGAGACTTGCAGCATGGGCAACTGCTGGTCTTCCATACAACCTTGCCCAGGCCTACGCCCTGGAAACCTTCCAAGGCGCAAATTCATGGTCTCATGAGACTAACGGATGCCTATCTAATTTTAGCAAAAATACATCCATGACATCTTCTCCTGCTCTTTCTCCCCAAGTGGAAACATTCCCTCTACATCCACATTATAAAAAGTTATTATTTTATAGATTATTCTCCGTTCCCCAGCCATCCTCCTTCAACAGCAAAAAAAAATAGAACCAGTCTGTACATCCTTGCCTAATTATTTTATGATTTATGAAATTAATTAAATTGACAAGGCCTACAATTATGAGTGAGATTTACGATATCCCTGTTAAAGAAAACGATTTTAATATGTTCCAGATATAATGGTTCTTTTTAACTTTAATGCAATCAGATCTCCAGACTTCCTGTAATAAGTGATTAAGTTGAATTGTGTACACATCAAATGTACTCCAGTCTTCACAAATGAACATATATAATTTTCCTTTTTTGATGTTATTTATGAACAGCTTTCCAAATTGATTCCTAATTTATCTAGAACAATATGAAATTTTACATCATATCATCAGAGCCTTGATGCAGAATATACTTTTTTTTATTTGCAGAGTTTGTCTTATTTTGTATATCGTTCTTTGTCAATCCTTGTCTGTTTTTCATAGTTTAGAACATAGAACATCGAACAGCAAAGCACAGGAACAAGCCCTTCAGCCCATGGTTTTGTGTCAAACCAGCTAAGTAAATCAAAAATCTCCCCAAAACTAAACCCTCCTACTTACACAATATCCATATCCCTCCATCCTCCTCATACTCCTGTTCCTATCTAAACATCTGTTAAAATCCTCTAGTGTATTTGCCTCTACCTTCATAGGAGGCAGTGCATTCCAGGCATCTACCACTCTCTGAGTAAATAAATTACCCCCCCTCACCTTCAATGCATGCCCTCTAGTATTAGACATTTCTACCTTGGGAAAAAGATATTCCCTGTCTACTCTATCCCTGTAAGTGCCCACAAGAAAATGAATCCCAAAGTTGTATATGGCAACTTATACGGATTTGATCATGTTTACTTTGAACTTTAAGATTGGGAAGTTTAAGTATAATTTTGATTTAAGAATACTGAAGTGGCTCCACAGAGCTCAGAATTAAAGCCAAAATCATGTGTTTTTAAGTGATTAATTTTTAGCATTCCACAGCATTCTGAACAGCTAACTGGCTTTTGATCACGGTTTGGTTGCCCTCTCTTGATCTTCACATTCCAGACTTCCATACTCCTTTCTGTCCATCAGTTTTCATTTCCTGCACCTTCATGAGCCCATCTAAGAGCCTCTTGCCTGCGGTTTTCCTTTCTGCATATCAATAGAAGGTTTTACCAACTGGGTTTATGCTTCTAGCAAGATTACTCTTATAATTCAGAAGAATGAGGGGGGAATCTCATTGAAACATCGACTGTTGAAAGGCCTCGACAGAGTGGATGTGGAGAGGATGTTTCTTATGGTGGGAACATCTAGGACCAGGGAATACAGCCTCGGGATAGAGTTATGTCCATTTGGAACATAGGTGAGGAGGAATTTCTTAAACCAGACAGTTGTGAATCTGTGGAATCTGTTGCCACAGGCGACTCTGGAGGCAGTCATTGGGTATATTTAAGGTAGAGATTGATAGACTCTTGATTTATCAGGACATGAAGGGTTATGGGGAGAAGGCGGGACATTGGGTCTGAGAGGGAATTAGATCACCCATGATAAAATGACAGAGCAGACTTGATGGGCCAAATGGCCTAATTTGCGCCTATATCTTGTGGTATTAAAAACATGAATATTACATATATTACTTCCATTTTTTTCTAATTTTCTGTTCTACCTTCACCAAAATCAGAATTTTTCCAAATTTTTGTATTTCCAGCTCTTTATGGCAACACAGCTTTCTCTCAAACCTAACGCAATCTTTAATTTCTTTGCTTGTTTTATTGTTTATTTATTCAGAGACACAGTGTGGAACAGGCTCTTCCAGCACAACGAGCCGTACCACCCAGCAACCCACTTCTTTAACCCTAGCCTAATCACAGGACAATTTATAATCACCAATTAACTTACTAACCAGTACGTCTTTGGACTGTGGGAGGAAACTGGAGCACCTGGAGGAAACCCATAATTTCATGTTTTAACTTACAGCTGGGCACACTTCCCTGTTTCTTCTTTGTATATTAAATGTATGTTATCCATTAAATCCTTCCACAGATGCTGTTTGACCTGCTGAGTTTTTCCAGCAGATTGTTTGCTGTTCCAGATGCCATTATCTATAGTCTCTTGTGTTTCCAACAACACACTTCACAAATGATTTGTGGCAAATGGTGGTGGGGATTGTTTATAATGTGTCGTGTTCTCAATCTTGCTTCCAAAGCTGTGTCATCAACACATGGTTGCTGAAATCAAACCCCACGTTGCAGAAGGTTGATGAATTAACAACACCGTCCTTCAAGAGTGCTGGCTTTGGCGATCTCTGCCATGACAGGGCAAATGGATGGGGCTTCAATCCACCCAAAATATGCTGGATTATGGATTAGTTTCAAAAGTAGACAGGTCACGCGATGAGTTTTGGAACATGATGCCAAATCTAACCACACCATCCTCTGTGACCCCATCTGAATCCCAAAAAGCAGCTTGAGGGGAGATTTGTGAAGGTCTGGAATTCTGCAGAGCATCCACACCAGGTTCTCAGAAGACCCATATCTCCCGTTAGATTAGATGAGCTTTATCTGCCACACATACAGCAAAATGCGTCACTTGTGTCGGGGCTGTGCTGGGGGCAGCCCGCAAGTTTCACCATGGCTCCAGCGTGAACATAGCATACCCACAACTCAGGTACACCTTTGGGATTTGGGAGGAAGCTGGAGCACTCAGAGGATATCCTTGTGATCACATGAAGACGTACAAACTCCTTACACACAGCGGCAGGAATTGAACTTCGAATGCTTTGACACATTGGCCTTCATAAATCAAATTATTGAGCACAGGAGTTGGGATGTTATGGTAAATTGAAATTGTGTAAGATGTAGGTGAAGCCTAATTTGGTGTATTGTGTGCAGTTTTGGTCACCTATCTAAAGGATAGATATCAATAAGATTGCAAAAGTGCAGAGAAGATTTACCAAGGTGATACCAGGCCTTGAGGACCTGAGTTACAGAGGAAGGTTAAATAGGTTTGGACTTTATTCCCTGGAGTGTAGGAGAATGAGGAGAGATGTGATAGAGGTACACAAAATTATGAAAGGTATAGATAGGGTAAACGCAAGCAGGCTTTTTCCACTGAGGTTGGGCAAGACTGGAACCAGAGGTCATGAGTTAAGGGTGAAAGGTGAAATATCTAACATGAGGGAAATATCTTCACCCAGAGGGTGGTGAGAGTGCGGAACCAGCTGCTAGCAGAAGTGGTGGATACAGGTTTGATTTCAGCACTTAAGAGAAATTTGGATAGGTACATGGATTGGTGGGGTATGGTCCAGATGTAGGTTGATGGGACGAGGCAGATTAATAGCTCAGCATGGACTAGATGGGCCAGAAGGCCTGTTTCTGTGCTGTAGTGTTCTATGACTCTGTGATTCTGTCTTACAGCTGTCTCATTGTAAAGTGTGGCACTAATCACCACGCTACCATGACATCCTATGTTGTTGCTACTGAGGGAGGTATATTGTAAAATATCAAAGAAGGTAAATGCCAACTTCAAGTAAGTGTTCCAGGCTCATTCTTTTTGGCCATAAGACCATAAAATATAGGAGCAGAATTAGACTATTGAGACTGCTCCACTGTTCCACCACGACTGATCCAACTATTCTCTTAGTCCCAAACTCGTACCTTGTCCCCGTATCCATTCATGCCCTGACCAACAAGAATCTATCAATGTCTGCCTTACAGAGAACCAATGACTTGGCCTCCACAGCTGCCTGTGGCAGCAAATTCCACAGATTCGCCCCCTCTCTGGCTAAAGAAATTCCTCCTCATCTCCGTTCTAAAAGGACATCCCTCTATTCTGAGGTGGTGGCCTCTGGTCTTGAACTTGCCCACCATAGGAAACAACCTCTCCACATCCACTCTATCAAGGCCTTTCAACATTCGATAGGTTTCAATGAGGTCACCCCTCATTCTTCTGAATTCCAGTCAGTAGAGGCCCAGAGCCATCAAATGCTCCTCATATCACAGGCCTTTCAATCGCGGAATCATTTTTGTGAACCTCCTTTGAACCCACTCCAATGCAAACCCTCTCTTTGCATCATGAGCAGGAGTTTCTCAACTTGCTGAGGTGCGGCCTGGTTCCAGAATCTCAGTTGAACACAGTAGAAAAGAGAGCGCCTAGCAACCACTCTAAATTAATTACCCAAAGGAGAACAGCCATGGGAATGGTGAGGTTGTATTAGTGCAGCCTTTACCCAAAATCCTGTCTGCCCCAACACAGGTCTTCCTTGAATCAAGATCAATATTATCTTTCAGAAACACTTAGTTGGACCTTGTTATACTTAAACAGGCTGCCATATTTTGCCATGAACATCAGTCATAGACTTATTCAGCACAGAAACAGGCCCTTCTACTCATCTGATGCATGCTGAACATCAGCCCTTCTAAGCTAATCTAATTTGCCTGTATTTGGCTCACATCCCTCTGAACATTTCCTATACATCTACCTGTCCAACTGTCTCAGATGTTGTTAATGTATCTAGCTCAACCACTTCCTCTGACAGCTCATCCCATATACAGACCACCCTCTGGTTCCTATGAGGTCTCTCCCCTCTCACCTTAAACCCATACCTTCTGTATCTTGATTCCCCAACCCTGGGGAAAAGGCTGGGTATATTCACCCCCATCTATGTCCCTCATGGTTTAAAACACTTCGACAGGATCACCCCATATTAGATACTGTATTTCGAATCTTATCGTAATCAAAACATAAGAATGTTATTATATAACCATATAACTATACAACAATTACAGCACGGAAACAGGCCATCTCGGCCCTTCTAGTCCATGCCGAACTCTTACTCTCACTTAGTCCCACCTACCCGCATTCAGCCCATAACCCTCCATTCCTTTCCTGTCCATATAGCTATGCAATTTAACTTTAAATGACAACATCGAACCTGCCCCAACCACTTCTGTTGGAAGCTCGTTCCACACAGCCACCACTCTCTGAGTAAAGAAGTTCCCCCTCATGTTACCCCTAAACTTTTGCCCTTTAACTCTCAACTCATGTCCTCTTGTTTGAATCTCCCCCACTCTCAATGGAAAAAACCTATCCACGTCAACTCTATCTAATCCCCTCATAATTTTAAATACCTCTATCAAGTCCCCCCTCAACCCTTTACATTCCAAAGAATAAAGACCTAACTTGTTCAACCTTTCTCTGTAACTTAAGTGATGAAGCCCACGTAACATTCTAGTAAACCTTCTCTGTGCTCTCTCTATGTTGTTGACATCTTTCCTATAATTCGGTGACCAGAACTGTACACAATACTCCAAATTTGGCCTCACCAATGCCTTATACAATTTCAGCGTTACATCCCAACTCCTATACTCAATGCTCTGATTTATAAAGGCCCCATACCAAAAGCTTTCTTCACCACCCTATCCACATGAGATTCCACCTTCAGGGAACTATGCACCATTATTCCTAGATCCCTCTGTTCAATATGTTTCAATATATGTGTGGCAAATAAAACTAAACTTTATTCTCCTACACTCCAATAATTGAATTCCTAGCCTGCTCATTCATTCACCAGAATTTATTTATTTATTTATTTATTGAGATACAGTACAGAACTGGCCCTTCCAGCCCTTCAGCTGCTCAGCAACCCTAGCCTAATCACAGGACAATTTACAATGACCAGTTAATCCACTAACCAGTGCGTCTTTGGATTGTGGGAGGAAACTGGATGCATTCATGGAGAGAATGTACAGGCTCCTTACAGGCAGAGGCGGGAATTGAACCCAGGTTGCTAGTACTGTCGAGAGCTGTGCTAACCACTGCGCTACTGTGATGCCCCAACTAGTCACTTGATGCCTGACAACACTCCCCTCCCCAATCTTTCCTGCACTCTTTCCAGCTGAATGGCATCCTTTCTACAGGCAAAGTGACCAAAACTGAACACAATATTTCACCCAGCCTGATCAATATAAATATTAGCTGTATTTGTCACATGTACATTAAAAGATACAGTGAAATGCATCATTTGCATCAAATCAAATCAGTCTTGTACATTCAGTGGTTGGAGAGCTGCCTTACCAAGTCCTATGGTTATGAAATGTGCTGTAATTGTGCAGGTGCAACATAAAGCCACATTCTCCCTCCGTGACTCCCTTGTCCATTCGTCCCTCCTCACTGATTTCCCTCTTGGCACTTAACCCTGTAAGCAGCCAAAGTGCTACACCTGCCCATTCACCTCTTCCCTCACCTCCATTCAGGGTCCTAGCAGCCCTTCCAGGTGAGGCAACACTTCACCTGCAAATCTTCTGGGGTCATCTATTATGTCTGACGCTCCTGGTGTGGCCTCCTCTGACATGTCGGTCCATGGCCTCCTCTTGTGCCATGATGTGGCCACTCTCAGGGTGGAGGAGCAACACTTTATATTCTGTCTGCGTAGCCTCCAACCTGATGGCATGAATATCGATTTCTCCTTCCGGTAAAAAAATTTCCTCCTCCTCCCCTCTTCTATTCTTCACTCTGGCCTCTTACCTCTTCTCTCCTGCCTATCACCTTCCCCTGGCTACCCTCCTCCTTCCCTTTTTCCTGTGATCCACTCTCCTCTCCTATCAAATTCCTTCCTCTCTAGCACTTGACCTTTCCCACCCACCTGGCTTCACCTAACATTTTCTAGCTATGCCTCTTTCCCCCCACCCCACCACCCCCAACCTTTTTATTCCGGCATCTTTCCCCTTTCTTTCCAGTCCTGAAGAAGGGTCTTGGCCCGAAACGTCGACTGTTCATTCGTTTCCATAGACGCTGCCTGGCCTGCTGAGTTCCTCCAGCATATTGTGTGTGTGTTGCTAAAAATAGATGTGTCTTTGCATGGACCCATAAAGTACTGCTCGTGGAATGTGTCCGTGCACATGTAATAGAAGTTAAAATGTGGGACAGACAAAATTATTTCACACTGAACATGCAGTTTACCAGATATAGATTATTCTAAAGGAGTAAGGTGACGATCATTAAACAGTAACTACAGCAGCTTCATTACCGGCCATTCACAACTCCATTTAAACAGAGTAAACACTTCACAACGAACTTCACACTGTGGAGAGTACTGCAACTGGTTGTATCACCATCTGGCCTGGAGGGGCCACTGCACAGGACTGGAAAAGCTGCAGAACGTTGTAAACTCAGCCAGCACCATCACGGGCACCAGGCTCCCCAGCTTCCAGGACACCTTTAAATGGGGATGCCTCAAGAGGGCGGCAGCCACCAGTAAGGACCCCCATCACCCAGAACACGCCCTCTACTCATTACCACCATCAAGGGGGAGGCACACACGCACCATTTTAGGAACAACCTCTTCCCCTCCACTATTAAATGGACAATGAACCCACAAGCACTACCTTGTATTTTGCTCTCTTTTTGCACTACTGACTTAATTATTTTTGTATATATTTCATATTGTAACTTATAGTCAATATTTTATCATTATTTTGTATTTCAATGGACTGCTGCCAAAAAATAACAAACTTCACAACTTATACTAATGAAATTAAACATGATTCTGATTTTGCTAATGCTGGTATAGCTTACTGTATGTGTAATTTGTTATAAAACTGACTGTAATGTCTATGGCTTAGGCTGTACATGGAAATAACTGGTTCCAAAACAGTCTACACCATAAAGTATGGAAAATAAATATGTTTAAAGCAAGTTTCCACTCTGTATTTTTGAGCAAAATATACTGTAAATGTATGCTTTTTGCTCTGGAAAAATTACTTGGTATTCGCTGCAATTTCTGTTATGCAACTGCATATGATTTTGATTCGGGTTGGGTTAAGAAAGCCAAATTTTGGACTCGGGTGTTAGTGAATGAATATAAAATAATTTATTAAACATAAATGTCAAAATTTACAGCACAGTAATGACAGAAAAGCATGAACAAATAAGTGATTTTTGACAAGATGCAGAAAATAATCGACACAATTGTGCCTTTGGTGGACAGTCTGTGACAAGATTATAGTACCTAAATACCAGATTATATATCAAGGGTTAGGTAACTGTATAAAGTGCCAAACACTTACCCATTTTAAAAGCTTTACAACACTGAAACAGAGTGTCTACATTTAATAATTGCATTTCACAGTAGATAAGACATCATGAAACACTGTAGGCCCAGTGACAAAGCTATGTTTTAAATAAAGAGTTGCAGCTAATTTTCAAGAACCATGTGCTAGGGTGGTATTTATATCTGTACACAAAGAAACTTCAATATTTTGCAGTCGGAATGCAGAAAATCCTAACTTCATTATGTTTCCCTCTCAAAAAATAATTAATGAAAAATATCAGACAGAAGATCCAGTCAAATAATACCACACCGATTCAACACTCTGGATGCCACGTTATTTCTTTAATTCTCCCTGTGGAAGATCATTATTCTCCAAAACAGGCGATAACAACATGAAAGCATTATACAACAGTGGCAACTTCACAATACCATCTGCACCTCAGCGGTGACATAAAATGACTTTTTTTTTACATAGAAAATGTGTATTACCACAGCATGGAAATGTTCATCTTTGGTTTCATTCGCAATAAACAGCTGATGTTTATTGGTACTCAAATTATAACAAAACTAAGATACCCTTATATTCAAAAATCCACTGGAATCTTAGACAGCTACAACAAATATAAATAAGACTTTATTAACAATATCAAATAGGGCAAAGTGTAATATTCATGAAACCAGTATGGCCTCATATTAAACTATACATGGAGTTACAGTAAAGGGTCGGGTCATTTAGATTCAGGCAATAATACGTCTAAGTATTATATATGAAGACCGTACAGAGTCATCAATAAAATTACACTTGAAAACATTTGATTCAATCTGAACTTTCAAAATTGCCTCAAAAATGTTAAAATTCTTTGCTATTCTAATAGTTTAACTGCAATTGGCTGACAATTGTGCATTATATATCCCAAGTGGACCATCTCCCAATACAAAATACTTGCTCAGAGTTTTCTACTTAATAAATCATATCATGTGTGATTAATGTAGCAGAATTTGGATAGTGTCATCTAACAATGATGGCGTTACTTCATAATATTGAACCTGCTTATTGAAAGTCTATGGCTATAGTAACAAAGATAACTACGATTAAATTCTGAATGATTATGTTAGATTGCAGTTACGATGAGTATCTTTGCAGTTACTGATCAAAATGTAATCAGTTTAATTTCTTAAAACAGATGAATGTTGTTTAGGTGTTTATTAATATAACGTGATGCAGAAAAGAACATTAAAACAGCTAATATTGAAGATTATCAACTGAAGGAAAACAGTGTTTTCATGCAAATATCTTCCTGGGTGAATTATAGACATCGCTCATTCAAAACTTTCTATCATAAAAGTGCTTTTTTTTTCCCATCACCGGATGCTAAACTGAGATTGATGTGGATCATCTGACAACACTGCATGTTTTATCATTGTAAGCATTGAGTATTGATTGCCCTTGTTGAATACATGAATTTAATACAATGAATTATCTGTTGAGTTACTACTTAGCTAGTGCTGTCTAAATTTATATCAGGTTCCAGAGTCTTAAGTCGGAAAACTCATCGTGCACGCAATCTGTAATCTTTCTGGTGAAGATGCTATGGTGTGGTTCATTGCAGATTCAGAAGTATGGATAACAGGATGGTGCAAAATTGTTCTTTACCTTAAAGACATTTGCTTTTTATTTATTTAAAGATTCAGCACGGAACAGCCCCTTCCATCCCAATGAGCCTCGCTGCCCAGCAACACAAGCTGAATCACGGGACAGTTTACAATGACCCATTAATCTGATCACAGGAAAACTCTGACGACTAATTAACCTACGAACTGGTACGTCTTTGGACTGTGGAAGGAAACTGGAGCACTCAAAGGAAACCCACGCAGTCACAGGGAGAACATACAAACTCCTGACAGTCAGTGGCAGGAATTGAACTCTGAACTCTCACAACTGTGGCACCCCAAATTGTTCTGTACCTTAAAGACATTTCTATTGACACACCTTCAATATTTGGATTTAGGCTTAAAGTTGCAGATATGAATTGAGAAATCTCTAAGTGGAACAAGGTTCTATTATTCATGTCTCCAGATTAACAGATTGCTGTTTAGCTCAAGAGAGACCCGTCCCCGGAGACGTCCAGTACAATAGCTCCTTTGGGCGATGGAACTCCTTGCCAAACAGCCAATCAGTGTCCACTGAACTGAACAGAAAGCCGCAAAGAGTCGCTGTGTATGTGGGGGGTGGAGAGAGTATTTGTTGCAAAATTCCTCTTGCACCAATGGCCAGCTATATTATAAAGTAGTCATGAGGGAAGGGAGAGGTATGAGGTGTGTGGTCCTGCGAGCTGTAGAAAGGACCTGGGCGCTCGTGCCCTCTACCCTTTCAGGATTCTTCTGATACTCAGTTGTCTTCCTTCTGTCCCCATGGTGGCAGCACGGTACCCTAGCAGTTAGCGTAACACTACTTGAGCACCAGCCACCTGTGTTCGATTCCCGCCGCAGACCACAAGGAGTTTGCAAGTTCTCCCTGTGACCGCGTGGGTTTCTTCCGGGTGTTCCAGTTTCCTCCCACATGCCAGAGACGTACGGGTGAGCAGGTGAGAGGGCTAATTGGTCACATGGGTGTAATTGGACAGGGTGGCCTCGTTAGGCTGGAAGGCCCTGTTGCCATGCTGTACCTCTAAAAGGAAAACCTGCAAGAAGGCCTGAGAGACTTTCCAGTTAGACTACAGTTACAATTTGTGAGACAGAAAGATTCAGCAATCCGTTATGTAATTATCTGATGAAGGTATTGACTAAATCTAGGATGGAACCCTTGTTACACGCATAAAGGAAGGGAGTAAACTACAGTTGGATTGGTGTGAACAATTCGTGGATTAGATAGGTGCCATTTTCCGTTGTCCAGCTTCTGATAGCCAGATAGGGTACATATGCTGAATGTTGTAGGAAGTAATGAAGGATGTTGCTGGGACTTGAGGACCTGAGTTATAGGGAAAGGTTGAATTGGATCAGACTTTATTTCCTGGATTGTAGGGGAATAAGGGGAGATTTGAGAGAGGTATACCAAATTATCAAGGGTATAGATCAGGTCAATGCAAGCAGGCATTTTCCATGGAGGTTGGATGAGACTAGAACTTGGGGTCATGGGTTGAGGGTGAAAGGTGAAATGTTTAAAGGAAACCTGAGAGGGAACTTCTTCACTAAGAGGGTTGTACAAGGGTAGGATGAGCTACCAGTGGAAGTGGTGGATGTGGATTCCATTTCAACATTTAACAAAAATCAGGATGAGGATATGGATGGAAGGGATATGGAGGGTTATGGTCCAGATGCAGGATCAAAGGAACTAGGCAGTATAACAGTTTGGCATGGACTAGATGGGCTGAAGGGCCTCTTTACATGCTGTTGTGCTCTAGATTCTATGACTAACTGTTCTGTGGAACATAACCAATTTGCCAAATCAAAATGTTAACAGGAAATAAATATTAGTTTTTGAGCTATTTGGTTAATTAGGTATGCTAATAAGTATGTGGGGAGAAGAGGTTATAGGGAAAATCAGTGAAGAACAAGATTGATCTGAGGGCTAGCATAGGCTTGATAGGCCAAATGGCCTCTTTCTATGTCCAAGGAAATATGAAAATATGTAGTAAGTGCAATAAGCAGTGAGGCAAATTACAGAGTCAGGGCCAGTTCGCATGGTTTTATAATCACAATACCCCCTGTGCTGAAATCAATCATTAAATTATAACTCAGCTTCATTTTACCATTATTATCATTCACCGTGGATAAGAATTGGAAAAGTATTTTGGAATTTTGGCAAATAGAGAAAACAGGTACCAAGATGAACTATCTGGGCCAGCAGACGAGGAGAGGATAATTGAGAAAGAGGTGCAGGAGCCTTAGGTCCCACACCACCATTTTCAGGAACAGGATACCTGACGGAAGATCTGATGGAGATTTATGAGATTATGAAAGGCTTAGATAGAGCAGGTAGGGGGAGATACGGGCATTGTTTAGGTAGAAGGGATTAGTATTTGGGTGTTTTTGATCTGATTTTTAGCTGTTTCAGCACAGCATTGTGGGCAAAATGGCCAGTTCTAGTGCTGAGTAAAAAAAAGTTATTATCCTTCAACCATCAGGCCCCTGAACCGGTGTGGACAACTTCACTCACCTCAACTCTGAACTGATTCCAAAACCTATGGACTCACTTTCAAGGACTTCACAACTCGTGTTCTCAGTATTAATAATTATTTATTTAGTTCTGTCTTTGTTTTGTTTTTGTATTGCAGAGTTTGCTTTCCTTTGCACAGTTGTTGTTTGACCATCTTTGCTTGCGTTCCGTTTTTCATTGATCCTAATGTATTTCTTTGTATCTACTGTGAATGCCCACAAGAAAATGAGTCTCAGGCTAGTACTGTATGATATATATAACAGCAAAGTTTGGATAGGTACATGGATCGGAGGGGGTATGAAGGGCTATGGTCCTGGTATAGGTCAATGGGAGTAGGCAGTTTAAATGGTTTCAGCATGGACAAGATGGGCTGAAGGGCCTGTTTCTGTGCTGTACTTTTCCATATTACTCTATGACACTACGGTGACATATACATTCATACTTTGATAATAAATTTACTCTGAACTTTGAATTATCGCCACAATACCACTGTGGTGAAATCCATTATTAGATTGAAGTTTAATTTTATTTTATCATTACCATTCACTAAGGACTAAGGATAAGAGGTGGAAAAGTAGTTCAGAATTTCAGCAAATAGGGAAAACGGGTACCAGGATTAGAAATCTAGATGCTTTATTGTCAACCAATTCCAAGTCTGAAATGTTGGGTGGGTGGACTCCATTTCCAGCCAGTCATAGCCATTAATAAAGAACCTGTACAAAGAAGCTAGATTAGTACCTGCCTTTTGTTTATTGGAAACAGATTTGGAGCCATCAAGTTGAATGTGGCCACTCTGACAAAAATATCCATGAAGTTGGGATAACACAATTTTACACCTTGAATACATTTCCAGAAACAATATCACATATTCAGCAGCCACAGATATCTGGTTCAAGGTCTGTCCTGACTGTAACAGAATCTGCTTGTCAGCTTAAAATATGCTGACTTCAACTTCTTTTACATAATCACCAATAGTGATGGTGAAGACGGGTCACTTAGTGATGGATTGCTTCGTGTGGAATGTTAGTTAGCATTGTATTTCACCCCCATATGTGCACAGATTTCTGAAATATTTGGTAAGTAACTCCACTTTCCTGCCCAGACTGACATCTCGTACTTAATACCAGACCTTCACAACCTGCTAAGCTTTTTGATGCCTCGGAGAAAGGGTCAGCTAGAAAAATCAGAGTGAGCTCACCTATCTGCATTTGTAGTTGTATAAATATGGCTTAGACTAGAAGCTGGTAGTTTCATGAGGTACAATCTTATTTACGAAACGATGAGCTGGCTTGAGAGAAGGTCCAGAGGAGGTTGACAAGAATGATTCTGGGAATGAAAGGGTTAACATACGAGGAGCATTTGATGACTCTGGATCAGTACTTGCTGGAGAAGATTGAGGGGGGATTTCCTCATTGAAATCTATCTAATGTTGAAAGGCCTAGGTAGAGTAGATGTGGAGAGGATGTTTCCTATAGTTGGTAAGTCTAGGACCAGAGGGCACAGATTCAGAATAGAGGGGCATCCATTTAGAACAGAGATGAGGAGAGATTTCTTTAGCCAGATGGCAGTGAATCTGTGGAATTCATTGCCACGGATAGCTGTGGAGACCAAGTCATCGGGTATATTTAAAGCAGAGACTGATAGGCTCTTGATTAGTCAGGGTTATCAAAGGTTACAGGGAGAAGGTAGGAGAAAGGGGTTGAGGGGGACAATAAATCAGACATGGTGGAATGGCGCAGCAGACTCTTAATTAATCAGTGACAAATGTTTAATTTATGCTTTCAATTGTGAATGCTGCTTCTAAGATGTAAAGCTGCTGCAAGTAAATTCTTCACCGCAAGTGTCAGACACGTATGACAATAAATTCAACCTTGACTTTGACAATTTTCCCCTGTTCACTAAAATGGGACCCTTAGGAAATTACAACATTGTATCTGAGAGAGTGGGAACACAAAACCACCAGAAATGTGAATCAAATCCCAAATGACAATTAGATCTGACCATCCACCTCCTTGTAGCAAAATATCTCTTCCATTGTGTAACGGAGAGAAAACTGAAGATAGCAAACTCGATTAATTCACCATCTATACTGCAATCTGTTCATACTTTTGGTTGACATTTTCGTTAATCCAGCAACCATTCCACACGCATTACTTCATGTTGGCTAGAAGCAGAGTCTCTGAACTCAAAACCATAGTCCAATGTCCAATGAATACACAGAGATGTTATGAGCAATGTTATTGCATCTATCTAATGTATGAAGACAGTGTAGAATTAGAAATTTAGATTCTTTTCACTTTATTTTAATATGTTCTGAATAAAATCCATTTACCTCTTTCAACTTTTGACTGGCTTACCTCACAAAGCAGAACTTATTGGTATATAGGTCAGTCAAATGCCTCACTCCTCCAGAGAAACATATACAAAATGCTGGAGGAACTCAGCAGACCAGGCAGCATCTATGGAAAGGAACAAACAGTTGACAGAGAGAAGTGAATCTGTGGAACTTGTTGCCACATGTGGCTGTGGAGGCTAAGTCATTGGGTCATTTAAGACAGAGGTTGATAGATTCTTGATTAATCAGGGCATGAAGGGTTACTGGGAGAAGGCAGGAGACTGGGGCTGAGAGGAAAATGGATCAGCCATGATGAAATGGCAGAACAGACTTGATGGGCCAAATGGCCTAATTCTGCTCCTGTATCTTATGGTCTTATGGACATTTCAGGCCCTCTATAGATGTCGCCTAGCCTGATGAGTTCCTCTTGCATTTTATGTGCGTCACTCTGATTTCCAGCATCTGCAGAATCTCTTGTGTTTATCCCACACCCTTCTAGTATCTTTTGCCTTGCTGTTCACTACGTTGCCTGTCTTTAGCTCTTTTTTTTAATTCCTTCTGTTTCACGGATGCAATAAACTTTAATGAGTTATATTCTTGAAAATTATGAGCCCACTTAACTCTATGGAAATAGTCCAATTAAATAATTTCCTTATCCCCTTTTTTGCCTTTTAGAACAATGAAGATTTTAGCTGAAGAATAAACTCTGCAGAGTCCATCTACTGCTCACGGTAACATAAAATATGTAGAACCATTTTTTACTAGCTCAACAGAACCAGAATGCCGGATTAATTATTAATTATAAATGTGAACTTCCTTAAAATAAGCTTAGAGAAAATGGTATTCTGAGAGAAATCTTACAATACCTATGTTGATTGTCCATTTACTAACATAAAAGTCACTTATTTTGATTCAATGGGTATTTCCATGAGATAAAAGAGCATCTACTTTGAAAAAAAGCTAATAGGGATATTTTTAATGCTTCGCCTAAGCTGTATTGTCAAGATCACTATTTGTTCAAGCTTTTTTTTTTAACTTTTTTTTTCAAATTTATACACAGAATCATGGACAACTTTTCTCACTTACTGCCTTCCTATCTGTACTCTACAGCTGGCCTTGCACTGTTAGATACCAAACACCTCTAGAAAGGCTGGTTTACTCAATTCTCCTTAACCATAGGCACAGCTGACACCACCTGTGGTTAACACACCACCTCAGCACCTCTCGGTTCAATCAGTGTCATCACAAACACAATATATACAAAATTCTTCCACAATATGCAACAAATAACAGTTTCCATGCATAACTCCTATTCAAAATGAAATCTGGATTTAAAATCAATCATTTTCCAATACTAACCATACATTAGCTCTATAAAGAGTACATATTCATGCATAAATCATAAGTTCAGTTCATCGTCTTTTATCAGTTACAGTTGAACACATAACACTTATAAATACTGTATTAAGACATGACTCTGAAAGAAACACATATGAACATAAAATTACCTCAAAGGACTGTAAAAGTATGAAAAGTGTAAACTCGGGGGTCCTTTAACAACCAGCATCATCTTTCTAGTTCATCGCCATAACATTCATATGTCTTCCATGAAACGCATCAAAGTATACATGCTACCTTCTGCAAAATTATAATTTAACAGTATAAAGCTTCAAGTCACAATTTCCAAAACTAGCTAGTATCTTATCACACAAACTATACATTAATAGTTGAGGTATTTCTGAGAAATTGTCAAAACTTGCACGGTCTGTGTTACAAGCCCACCCGCGGTGATAGAAACTTTGGTATATTCTTTGGTATCATTCAAGCCAGTCATGTCTCACCAGAATGTTAGTGCACACGTTCTGTGTTAAGAGCTGAAATGGAGATGGGCGACAATGGGTTTGTAGATGTGCAAATGAGAAGGTTCCTTTTGGTTGCTCAGTCAATCCCTCTTGAGTGGTACGTTGCTTAAAAAAATGATTGTACTTGCTCCGCAGTCCATTTACTTAACTGGGGATTGTCACTGGAAATATTACCACTACTGTATAGAAAGTGATCAGTTATGTTATTAATTAAATATAGAATAGAGACTATACAGTGAATTGGAGTTTATTTCACAAATAATGAAAGAATAATTCATTTAAACTATGAGTGCATTACTAAATATGCCTCTCCATTGCATCACACATGGAAACACTGCATAATGTATATATTCCATGTAAAATAGTGTCTGAAATTTTTATTGGTATTGTTACAAGCTTTTCTTTTGAGGTTATTTTGGGTAGGGGGTTTCTCTGTGCAGTAATTATGCTGTACACACATATATAAAACGCTGGAGGAACTCAGCAGGTCAGGCAGCATCTATGGAGAGGATTAAACAGTTGGCATTTTGGGCCGAGACCCTTTAGGACTGGAAAGCAAGGAGGGGGCTGAAGCCAGAATAAGCTGGTGGGGAAGGGGTACAAGATGAAGCCCGGTGGGCAGGGGAGTGGGGGATGTAGTAAGAAGCTGGGAGGTGATAGGTGGAAAAGTGATAGGGCTGAAGAAGAAAGAATCTGATAGGAAAAGAGAGTGGACTATGAGAGAAAGGGGGAGGAGATAGGCAGGTGAGGATTTGAGATGAGGTAAGAAGGGAGCTAGAGTGGGGAATGCAAGAAAAGGGAAGGGGGAGAGGGAAAAAAATTCTGGGATGCTTCTGTAACCTTTTATTTTCAATTTCATTGACAGGAACCCACAATATGACGAGCCGTTCATCAGCACGGGTTTGTCAGCACATAATCCTTGCTGAGACTAAGTTCATTTACCTATTGATTCCTTTTCATCCATGCAATAATACAAAGAATGCTTAATCCCAAATGGACCCAGGTGTTATGGTGGGACCAAACATGATACCGAATACGTAACTACATGTCCTTCGAATCCCACACTGTGAGACATTACCTAAGCCACAGTATTCACCTCTATGGGAATATTCAAAAGTTGATCACAATAAGGCATATTTCAGTGGGCAGAGGAATATTGTCGTTTTATCTTAAGTTGTCATTATCGAAGAGAAATTCCACTTCATTGACATCCTCTACTAGCATTAATAAACTCTTTGGACGTGGTGGAATTTTTCTGAATTAATCTTAATGCAACCATCAGCTTAATGTGAATCCATACTTTTTTTTGACTAATTGCTCCTTTTCCTCAAAGTACTTTAATTTCAGGTGTATCATGAAGAGTGCCTCAGGAGAGGAGGATGCGAGCTGGATGAGGAGTATGTGAAGATCTTCAACCCTCTTCCCGAAGTGTTTGCAGACAGAATGAATGGACCACCCACCATCCCAGTGGTCTCCAAAACCCAGATTTGGGCATCATTTCCCCAAACTCATTATAAACTTGATTATGCCTGCAATGACTAATAAAAGCATAATGTTTTCAAATGCAGATGAGCAAAAGAAAAATCATAAATTAAATAAATAAACTCACACATGCACGCGCGCGCGCGCGCGCGCACACACACACACACACATACACACACACAAAACAGACGGCTTGTATTATGCTTTTTGCAACAATGCAAAAGAACATTGACATTTCTGAAGAAATTGCTTTAATAACCATCCCAGACTCTCACACTTCCATTTAATAACTTGACAAAGCATGTGCACTAATACCATGCATTATCCAGGGGTGCAACTCTGATTTAAGCCAAGACAATTGCCTGAGGCAGAATGGTTAACCCCACCTTCCAGATTTAAATCCAAGGATAGTACCCCTCCCTCTCTATCCCAATTGACTCAATAAAATTAGTTAAACCACCCCCCTCCCCGAACGTCGCAATGGAGTGAAAGGCTTCAAGCAGAAAACACTTGATTCTAAAACTGAGGTTTACACACAAGTTTCAAAGCACAGGGGTCTACAAATAGTCATCGCTTTGGTTCAAGCAAGGCACTCATCTCGTGGTCACTCTCTGCTAGTCGTCTCCTGCATGGCAAAGGAAGGTTGGAAGAATTTGTACCGGGGGCATGTTTGCAGTTGTACCGGGCGGAGAGGTTGAGAGCGGGAGCAGTTTCAAAACGCAGATCGTGCAAGGAAATCTTTGGTATCAGACGTGATTTTAAAATCACAAATTGAAATTCAGTGAGGTAGCCTCTTTGGTTCTCACTATAAGTGTCTCTACAAAGTTCACAACCGGAAGCGTATCTGCTTCCTACTTAATACTACTAGATTTGGTTAAAGAATCAAGCTTTACTACAACACAAGACAGAAACAACATCAGAGGAGTTTTAGCGACATACTGATCAGACATTTCATCTGTGCCTTAATAGTACCTTAATATTCATGTTTAACAATGAATATCCGTTATAATGTTATTACTCTTACATACCAAAATCTTGATTATTTTTGGTTCTTTTGTGAATCTGGTAAGTTTTTTTTACTTATACTAGCTTTTAATTTTGTCTTCGTCAAGGTGCCTAATTTCCACAGCAAAAGCAAATTAGTTCAGTGAAAAAGAACCTTTATCGTTAGATGGTACTATACCCGCATTTTTAATTTCAGTTTCCAGTGACGCCATTGCCTCATAGGATAGCCCGAGACATTTAAAAAAGATTTTATATTTGTGGAAATAAAAGATCTGTTTTGGTTTTTTTTTGGTATTGTATATGGCACAAGTCATCTTGTAGGTATTGCAACAACAAGTTGTGTAGTACCATCCCTTGGGAGTATCATTAAGGCAGCTGCTGCTATTGGCACACGTTATCCTCTCGTTTCTGCAATTAGCCTTTGAGTGACAAATCAATTTTCGATCTTTCTTTCTTTGTTGGGGGGAGGAGAGGGGAGGGTGGGGTTGTGAAGGAGATTGGGGAGTGGGGAGGAAAGTTCGTTAGGACTCAATCCTTACACAAGTTTGTTTTATCTTCTTTGGTTACAGAGACATTTAGGAAAGAAATTCTACCCAGACTTAAATATCAACAAACACTTCTTTGTTTAATATATTTAGTCAATGGTTAGGTCATCTTCTCATACAGGCTATTCTACAATGACCTTTATAGTGCGAGAGTTTGTCATGAAAATTACCCGAATATGTACTTTTATGTGCTTCCTGACCCGCATGAACAGCCAGCGACACAAGTGCAGCCCATCTCCTGACCAGCCCCTGTATAATCCTGGTATGGAGCAAGGTGAACACGTGTCTCCGATTGGATTTTTCTTTGGAATTTATTTATCTTTAAAAATCGTGTCTTTTATTTGGTTTAAAGCCTTTTTTTTTTGGTTTTGTTGTTGTTTTTGTTTAGTCTGACTTCCAGAGCGCAGTGGCAGGGCGCTATTGCTGGGCGCGGCCCACTCTCTCCCCTTTCCGTCACGCTTTGGTAAAAGTGCTTGCGCCTGAAGCCGGAGGAAGGTTCGCACCGGACGGCTCGTCTATCCATCTGTCCATGCTGCGTCTGCGGGCGTTCATGAAGAAGTTACTGACCGTGTTGAGCTCGAGCCCCAGCTGCTGAGAAATGGTGATCTGCATCTCTTTGGAGGGTCGTTTGTTCTCTTTGAAAATGGCGATCAGGGTGCGGCGCTGGAGGTCGGTGAAGACAAGCCTTTGCTTTTTGGGGGTGGTGGCTCGGTCTCGGTTTTGTTCTTGTTCTTTACGCTTGCAAGCTAAAATAGAGGAAGACAGAGAGAGAGAGAAAGAGATACAAAGAAGAGAACGATTTAAAAGCACTGGCAATAATTAAATGATCTTTGCATCATCAACGCATGTCACCAAAGTTTTCTCGCCAATTTCTACAGATGTAACATAGAGAGCATTCTGATTGGTTGGATCATTGTCTAGTGTCGAGGCACCAGCGCACAGGATTGGAAAAGGCTGTAAAGTGTTGTAAACTCAGCCAGCTCCATCATGGGCACTAGCTTCCCCACCATCGAGGACATCTTCAATAGACCATGTCTGAAGAAAATGGCATCCATCATTAAGGACCCTCCCTGTCCAGGACATGCCCTCTTCACATTGCTACCATCAGGGAGCCTGAAGACACTCAGTCAAAGTTTTAGGAATAGGCTCTTCCCCTTGACCATCAGATTTCATAAACCCATGAACACTTCCTCACTTTCTGCTCCCTTCTTAACTACAGATACTTCTTTTTGCAATTATAGTAATTTTTTAAATGTATTGCACTGTACTGTTGGCACAAAATAAAAAAAACTTTAGGACATATGTCACTGATAATAAACTTCATTCTGATACTGATATCTGGTAATTACTATGGTTTATTTCACCTTGTGTGGGCACGTGGCCAAGTGGTTAAGGCATTGGACTAGCGACCTGAAGGTTGTGAGTTCGAGCCCCAGCCGAAGCAACGTGTTGTGTCCTTGAGCAAGGCACTTAATCACACATTGCTCTGCGATGACACTGGTGCCAAGCTGTATGGGTCCTAATGCCCTTCCCTTGGACAACATTGGTGTCGTGGAGAGGGGAGACTTGCAGCATAGGCAACTGCCGGTCTTCCATACAACCTTGCCCAGGCCTGTGCCCTGGAGAGTGAAGACTTTCCAGGCGCAGATCCATGGTCTCGCAAGACTGATGGATGCCTTTAATTTAATTTAATTTCACCTTATATTGGTTAGCGAGAGAGAAAGTGGGGCACCAAAATAGTATAGCTGTTAGCACAGCACTGTTGTAGCTCGTGCTTTTGGAGTTTATAGTTCAATTTAGATGTCCTCTGTAAAAGGTTTGTAGGTAATTCCCATGAGCATGTGGATTTTCTCCGGGTGCTTCCACTTCCTCCCCCAGTCCAAACATGTACCAGTTAGTAAGTTACTTGGTCATTGTAAATTGTCCTGTTAAACAATCCTGCTACTGTTAAACAAGTGGGTTGCTGGGCAGTGTGTCTCGTTGGGGTGGAGGGGGCTGTTGTGTGCTGTATCTCTAAATAAATAAACAGACAAACAAATAAATAAATAAAAAGGGAGACTTAAAGAAGAGATTGATTTGAAAAGAACTGAAAATAATCAAATGATCTTTCAAAGACCCCTAGATTTTGGAAAAGTCATTGCTGGATGTAGCACAGATTGGTAGGGCAACTTGCCTGTCTGAGATTGCAAGAAATGCAGAGAGTTGTGGACATAGCTCAGCACATCATTGAAGCCAGCCTCTCCTCTTTGATTCAAGTCTACACTTCCCGCTGCCTCTGTAAAGACCTCACCCAACCCTAACGCTGGGCAGAAGATACAAAATCCTGCAGGCACGTACCACCAGACTCAAGGGCAGCTTCTATCCCACTGGTATCAAACTATTGAATGGTCCCCTTGCACACTTGACCCCGCAGTCTACCTTGGTATGGTCTTGCACCTTATTGTCTGTCTGCACTGCACTCTCTCTGTAATGGTAACACTTTATTCCCAATTCTGTTGTTGCTCTTCTTTTGTACTACCTCAATGATCTGTGCTGATTGCATGCAAGACAACATTTTTCACTGTATCTCAGTACTTGTGACAATAATAAACCAATTTTCAATTCACTGACAAATGGCTACTTACAAGTGTGAGTCAGAATCAAGTTTATTAACACTGGTATACGTCATGAAACATTGTTTTGTCGCAAGAGTGCATTGCAATACATAATAATGAAAAACTATAAATTACAGTAAGAAAAAAATACAATATATGTATAATTAAATTAAGTAACAGATACAAAATGCTGGAGAATCTCAGCAGGCCAGGCAGTATCTGTGGTGGGGAATAAACTGTCGATGATTCAGGCCAAGACCCTTCATCAGGACTGGAAAGGAAGGGGTGGGGGGTAGGGGAATGCAGAATAACAAGGTCAGGGAAGAGAAGGAAAACAAGCTAGAAACTAGTAGGTGAAGCCAGGTGGGTGGGTGAGGGTGATGAAGTAAGAAGCTGGGAGCTGATAGGTGGGAAATATAAAGGGCTGAAGAAGAAGGAATTTGATAGGAGAGAAGAATGGACCATGGGAGAATGGGAAGAAGGTGCACCGGGGGAGATGATAGGCAGGTGAGGGAAAGGAGTAAGAAGCCAGAGTGGGAAATTAAAGGTAGAGGGCTGGGGAGGGAAAATATAATTCCCAGAAGGAGAAATCAATGTTCATACCATCAGGTTGGAGGCTACCTCCAACCTGATTATTAAATAAGAAGTACAAAAACAGTAAAAAAAGACAAAAAGCGACAAAAAATCAAAAAGAAAATAACAGTGAAGAAATAGTGTCTCTTTCGTACATATTTTATTCACTGTTGGTGACTTTTACAATTGTGTACATCTCCACTTAAACTTTCTTTTTAACTCACTGTCTGTTATTTACCCCGTGTTCTCTGTCTAATTTAACATTGAATGCACAATGGCAACATCTGTTGGTTCAGACTCTGCACTCCTCATTCTGATTTGTTGAGAAGAATTGGTTCTGATTGGTTTCTGAACATTCTTTGTCTCTTCACATAGACCATTTTGTCTCTGATTGTTTGGCAAGTAGAAATGGTAAAATGCCATTAAAAATCCATAAAAAAATCCATACTCAGCAAACAACTGGTATCACTTCCTTGCCACAGGAGCAAAATCTATCTAAATGCACTGACAATTTGATGAAATCTGTAATGTCTTCTCCAATGAACCATAGATCACTCCTCTCTGTAGTTATCACAATGGCTTCTGAAGCTTTTTTTTACTTATTTAGGAATACAGCACCAAAAGGGCCCTTCTGGCCCAACAAGCCACGTTGCCTGGCAACCCACTGATTTAACCCGAGTCTAATCAGAGGACAATTTACAATGACCAATTAACCTGCTAACCAGTACGGCTTTGGACTGTGGGAGGAAACCAGAGCATCTGGAGGAAACCCACGTACACACAGGAAGGAGCTTTCAAACTTGTTTGCAGAGGACGCTAGAGGTAAGCTCCAAACTCCATGCCCTGAGCAGAAATGGTGTCACGATAACCACCATGCTACTGTCACGATACAGAACTTCTTTACTGCATGCAAAGCATTTTTCCAACATTGTTTCTTTCTTCAGTTTTTTTAAAGATTAGCTTTATTTGGCAAATGTACATCAAAACACACAGTGGAGTAAGATGTTTGTGACAAATCAGATGAGCTGAGTATCCCGCCAGGCTTCTGGCACCAATGCGGCATACCCACAACTCAGTAACCCTAACCCATATGTCTTTAGAATGTGGGAGGAAGCCCATGCGGCCATGGGGAGAGCATACAGACTCCTTCATAGACAGTGACAGTGATGGAGTCCTGATCTTACAGCAGGCACTGTAAAGTGTTGCGCTAACTGCTATATTACCATACCGTTCTGCAAGTTAAACCCTCGTGTTCATTGCTGGAAGGTGCAGGCTTATTTTATTGCTGGGCATTGAAATGTTACTCACTAAATTCTGCCATGTTTGCGATTACAGAAGCAAAAAACAATCAACGTTTTCCAACAGCACCACCCTTCACACCATCAAAGTATTTCACCCAAGGCTTTTGCAAATTTCTATGGACAATACTACCACGGAGAGCATTCTGACTGGTTGCATCGCCATCAGGTGTGGAGACACCACTGCACAGGATCAGAAAAAGCTGCAGAAGGTTGTAAACTCAGCCAGATCCATCATGGGCACTAGCCTCCCCAGTATCAAGGACATCTTCAAATGGTGAAACCTCAGAAAGATGGCATCCATCATTAAGAACCCTCTTCCAATTACTACCAAAAGGGAGGAGGTACAGAAACCTGAACATTCTCCCCCACACCCAACATTTTAGGAACAGCTTCTTCCCCTCCATCATCAAATACTGGAATGGAACATGAACTTATGAACACTACCTCACTTTTTGCTCTTTCGTTGCTCTACGTATTTACTTTTACATACACTCAGTTGCTACTTCCAGTACCTAATAAAGTGGCCACTCAGTGTCTGGTCGTGATCTTCTGCTGCTGCAGCCCATCCACATCAAGGTTTAACGTGTTGTACAGAGAGCTCTTCTGCACACTGCTGTTGTAACGTGTGATTATTTGAGTTGCTGCCAGCTTGAACCGGCCTGGTCATTCTCCTCTGACCCCTCTCATTAACAAGACATTTTCAGAGTAGACTCTGAAGGCTGTTGTCTGTGAAAATCCCCGTAGATCAGCAGATTCTGAGATAGTCAAACCACCCCATCTGGCACCAACAAGGATTCCATGGTCAAAGACACTTAGATCACATTTATTACCCATTCTGAAGTTGGGTCTGAACAACAACTGAACTTCTTGACTATGTCTGCATGCTTGTATGCATTGAGTTTCTGCCACATGATTGGTTGGTTGGATATTTGCATTAACGAGCAGATATACAGGCATACCTAATAAAGTTGTCACCCAGTGTATACATTTCTTATTTTAATTTGTAGTTTTTAAGAAAATTATTGCACTGTACTGCTGCCACAAAACATAAAATTTCATAGCATGTCTCAGTGATAAAGTAAGAATTGGTAATAAACCCGATTCTGATATTAACTGGTCTATTTCCCCTTATCTTATTAACTGTTACATCACTGTTTGCTATGAAAATTCAAATGTACAGGAATGCCACAAGCCGTAGGGAGCAGTGAATTCTGCCAAATACATCATGACCATATCCTTTCCCAGTGTCGGTTGTATTCAACACTCCCTCTAATTGTTTTTTTACAGCTGCAAGGACCAATCATTCCCTCTGAGCAGGAAGGTTTGGCACTTTATATTAATGTTATAGAAAATAAAATTCCAGCTGCGTGGCAACAAATGCTATATGCGCGGGAGCTTTTTAGTTACAGCACGGCTGCACACCCACACAGCTTAGAGGGGACAGAGGTCGTCCTTACAGGAGTCACTGCCTCCTCAAAGATCCCCACCATCTGGGACAAGTTATTTTCTTGCAGCTACCATTGGGCAAGACTTGTAGTATTCCGAGGTCCTACACCACCAGGTTCAAGAACATCTACATCCCTTCAACCATTTGGTTCTTGAACCAACCTGCAAAATACTAATCTCTACAGCTTATCAACACTATGACCACTTTGCATTAAAAGGAACTTAGCTTTTTATTGTTCTAATTGTGTTCTTTCTTATAAGACCATAAGACACAGGAGCAAAATCGGCCATTTGAATCATCAGGTCTGCTCTGCCATTTGGTCATGGCTGATCCATTTCCCTCTCAACCCCATTCTCTTGCCTTCTCCTGACTTACCAAGA
The DNA here is from genome assembly GCF_030028105.1 of Mobula birostris. Taxonomy (NCBI): domain Eukaryota; kingdom Metazoa; phylum Chordata; class Chondrichthyes; order Myliobatiformes; family Myliobatidae; genus Mobula; species Mobula birostris. The sequence goes on along the minus strand of NC_092395.1, from coordinate 7,273,278 downwards.
ATCTATCAACCTCCATTTTAAATACACCCAATAACCTGACTGTCACAGCCACTTATGACAGCCAATTCCACAGACTCATTGCCCTCTGGTTAAAGAAATTCCTCGTCATCTCCATTCTAAATGGATGTCACTCTATTCTGAGGTTGTGCCCTCTGGTCTAGACTCCCCCACTAAAGGAAATATCCTCTCCATATCCACTCTCTCTAGGCCTTACAACATGTGATAAATTTCAATGAGATTCCCCCCCCCCCATTCATCTAAATTCCAGTGAATATAGGCCCACAGCCATCAAACGCCCCTCATGTGATAAGCCTTTCATTCCCGGAATCATTATCGTGAACCTTCTTTGAACCCTCTCCAATCTTAGCACATCTTATCTTAGCTAAGAGGCCCAAAACTGCCCATAGTACTCCAAATGAGGCCTTACCAGTGCTAATAAATCCTCAGCATTACATCCTTATTTTCATATTCTAATTCTCTCGAAATGAATACTAACATTGCATTTGCCTCCCTTACAACCAACTCACCCTGCACATTCGCCTTTAATGAAGTCCATTTGCCCCTCTGATTTTTGAATTTTGTTTAGAAAATAGTCTATGCTTTTATTCCTTCTACCAAAGTGCATGAACATCCACTTACCAACACTGTATTCCATCTGCAACTTCTTTGCCCTTTGTCCTAATCTGTCTAAGCCCTTCTACAGCCTCCCTGCTTCCTCGACACGACCTGCCTGCCCACCTGTCTTGGTATTGTCCACAAACTTGGTTGCAATTCCACCATTCAAATCATTGACATACAACATAAGAAGAATCGGTCCCAACGCTGACCCACTAGTCTCCAGCAGCCAACTAGAAAAGGCTCCCTTTATTCCCACTCTTTGCCTCCTGCCAATCAGCCTCCTCTTTATCCACCCTAGAATCTTTCCTGTCATACCATAGGCTCTTATCTTGCTTGGCAGCCTCATGGGTGACACCTTTTCAAAGGCCTTCTGAAAATCCAAGTACACAACATCAACCAATTTGCCTTTGTCTATCCTGCTTGTTATTTCCTCAAAGAATTTCAACAGATTTGTCAAGCAAGATTTTGCCTTAAGGAAACCATGCTGACTTTGGCCTAATTTACCAAGTGCTTCCAAGTACCCTGAAACCTCAACCTTAACAACTGACTCCAACATCTTCCCAACCACTGAAGTTAGACTATCTAGCCTATAGCTTCATTTCTTCTGCCTCTCTCCCTTCTCAAGGATTGTAGTGACATTTGCAATTTTCCAAACATCCAGAACCACGCCAGAATCTAGTGATTTTTGAAAGATCAATACTAATGCCTGCACAATCTCTTCAGCTATCTCTTTCAGAAACCTGGGATGTAGTCCATTGGTTCCAGGTGGCTTTTCTATTGCTAGAGCTTTCAGTTTCACAAACACCTTCTCCCTAGTAATAGCAACTGCACTCACTTCTGCCCTTGACACTGTTGAACTGCCAGCATGCTGCTAGTGCCTTCCACAGTGAGTACTGCTGCAAAACATTCATTTAGTGGCTCCACCATTTCCTTGTCCCCCCATTACTACCTCAGCAACATCATTTTCTAGTGGACTGATATCTACTCTCGTCTCACTTTTATTCTTTCTGAAAAATCCTTTTGTAGCCTCTTTGATATTATTGGCTAACCTAGTTTCATATTTCATCCTTCCCTTCTCATGGCTTTTTATCTGCTTTCTGTTGTTTTTTATGAAAGCTTCCCAGTCCACTAACTTCCTGCTAATGTTTGCTCTATTATATGCCCTCTCTTTATCTTTGACTTCTCTTGTCAGCCATGGTTGCATCCTCTTCCTTTTAGAATACTTCTTCCTCTTGGGGATGTATCTATTCTGCACCTTCCGAATTTCTCCCAGAAACTTCAGCCTTTGCTGCTCCACTATCATCCCTGTTAGTGTCCCCTTCTAATCAACATTGGTGAGTTCACCTCTCGTGCCTCTGTAATTCCCTTTACTCCACTGTAATACTGATACATTTGACTTTAGCTTCCCCCTCTCAAATTGCATGGTAAATTCTATCATATTATGATCACTGACTCCTTAGAGTTCCATTATCTTAAACTCCATTATCAAATCCAGATTATTACACAACACCCAATCCAGAATAGCTGATCTCCTAGTGAACTCAATGCAATTTGCTCTAATAAAACATTTTGTAGACATTTGACAAATTCTTTCTCTTGGAATCTAAAATCAGCATCAGCCTCATTTTTCCAATCTACCTGCATATTGAAGTCCCCCAGGACTATCGTAAAACTGATTCTTTTATGGTTGTTTGACTTATTAAGTATTCTCACAAGAAAATGAACCTCAGTATTGTATATGGTGACATATATGTGTGTACTTTGATAATAAATTTACTTTGAACTTCAATTTATTATCCTTCTCAACCCCATTCTTCTGCCTTCTCCCCATAGTATTTGACACCCTTACTAATCAAGAACCTATCAACTTCTGCTTTAAAAATACCTAATGACTAGGCCTTCACAGTTGTCTGTGGCAATGAATTCCACAGATTCACCACCCTCTGGCTAAAGAAATTCCTTCGTATTTCTGTTCTAAAGGAACATCGCTCTATTCTGGGGCTGTGCCCTCTGGTCCTAGACTATAGGAAACATCCTTGCCATGTTTATCTAGACCCAAGGGTGAATGTAAGAGCTAATCCCACTTATGTATTAATGGAAGCTTAAAATTACACTATAAAAGTATTAAAAAGAAAATTGTAGACATCGTTTTATACTTCTGGGTTAAAGGGAAGGAGATGAGGTGGCACAGAGGGGAAAGGTGTGAATAAAAGGTCGAAGAGCAGAATAAAGTTAAGCTGTCAATGAAAACAGAAAGCAAATGAAACCAAAAGATAGGAGATATTCACAGGACAGTATTCACTAGAGAGAAAAATAAGTTTCTGGTAAACTTGGTATAAAACATTGAAAAGTCTTAAGGGTCTTTGTTGATATTTCGCCATGACATCGACTCTTCAAGGGAAGAGAACAAAATTGAGTGTATTGGGGTATATGGGGTGTCAGGGAGGGGTAGTACCTCTGGTGGGGGAACATGTCACGTCCTTTTCAGGGCGGTTAGTCCACCTTTGGTCCCCACCTGGCACTCAGCTCTCACCTGTGGCTCCCCGTAGCTGTTTGCATGCGACAGCAGCCACACCCCGGGCAACGGCTTCGACAAGCCGGCTAATCCAGGTGAGGGTAGCCGACGGGTCTCAAACCCTCGGTGAGATAGGGAGTTGTCTATCCCAGCATGTGAAGACAGACTCCGGCGGATTGAGTGGATGAGACCAATGGAAGGTCCAACGGTCAAGAAGGCGGTCTCTGCAAACGTCGTGGAACGTGTAGAGCAGGACAAGACACAGAAGATGTCCTGGTCATCCACTGCGCCTAGTCCCATCTCCAGCCATCTCGACTCTGTCTTGCCACTGGACCCAGATGGGAATTGGGAAGAGAGAGTGAGGCTGACGCTGCGCAACTCTCCCTCACTTAAATCCAAATCACGCGCTAGTCTCAACACCATCATAATGGTGTTGAGGCCCTCATCGACGTCGATGATGGACGAACAACAACTGATTAAATCACTAATTAACTAGTGGAAACTTGTTAATTGTGATTGTTATTTACTTATTGTAACTAAGTTTTGAAAATAATGGAATAACACAATTGTACCAAATATTTGTGAACTCTTTAATGGCGCGACATTTCTGTCTTGGTACTGAATATACACTTTATCAGATACCTGTACCTAATAAGGTTGCCACTAAGTGTATATTCTAAATTATTTTAATTTTTATTTAGAGATACAGAACAGTAACAGGCTTTTCTGGCCCGTTGAACCCACACCGCCAATTACACCCATGTGACTAATTAACTTACTAAACTGTACGTCTTGGGAATATGCGCAGAACCTGGAGCACCTGGAGTAAACCCGTACGGTCACAGGGAAAACGGACAAACTCCTTACAGACAGTGGCAGGAATTGAACCCGGGTCACCTGTACTGTAAAGCACTGTGCTAACCACTACGCTACTATGCTACCCAGCCTCAACAGATGATTGGTTCATTTATAATAGTTCCTGGAATATCAGCTCAGTAATAATTGAAAGCTTTCAATGTAGCACTGATACATCCAAGGTTTGAATGATTTTAGGTACATCTGAAGTGATCCAAAACTGATTGGATGACTATTATTATGGTATTGAAGAACCAATACTCGGGAACAGAAAAGCCTACAAAAATTAATGGATATAGTTCAGTCCATTTCAGAAAAATCCATCCCCTCCATTGAGCACATCCACCAGGAGCACTGCCACAAGAAAGCAGTGTTAATCATCAGGACCCCCACCATCCAGACCATTCTGTCTTCTTGCAGCAACCATTGGAAAGAAGGTAAATGTGCCCTAGGACCCAGACCACCAGGTTCAGGAACAGCTATTATATTTCAACCCTGAGGATAACTTCACTCACATCAACACTGGTTCCACAATCTATGAACTCACTTTCAAGGGCTATACAACTCAAGGTCTCTATTTTATTTATTTTTTTATTTACTTACTTATTTAGTATTTCTACAATTTGTCTTCTTTTGCACTTTGGTTAATTCAATTCAATTTAAGTCTAACTGTCATTCAACCATATACTGTATAAATACTCATGAATATAGCCAATTGAGCCAGTCTTTGTTTGGGTGTAGTTTATCATTGATTCTATTGTATTTCTTTATTCTACTATGAATGTGTACAAGAAAATGAATCCCAGAATATTATATGGTGACATATAGCTATTTTGATAATAAATTAATTTTGAACTTTGATCAATAAATTCTTTAAAGTTGTAGGACAACCACTGGAAGTATTGGATTTGTTCACAATATGTATCTAAATACTTCAGTCACTTTTATATGTCCAGATGAAAGCTGCCCCGCAAGATTATCTCGGGCTAGTGGAAACTATGCAGGAGATCAGAGACAGACTGTTTGGATTTGGATGATGATTGAAGGTAGTAGGCAACCGTTTTTTTCCCCTACGAATTGAACTTTTTGGACTCAGAATCTAGTTATACAACTTTTGTAACTTGCTTCTCAGTGTATATCAGAATTAGCCATTTCTGCTGAATTACATCATTCCCAAAGTCTTTCTCCTTCTGTATGACATCAATCCCAAATTCCCTCCAACTGTATGACATCAATCCCAAATTCTCCCATCTCTATGACATCAATCCCAAATTCCCTCCCCATCTCTATGACATCAATCCCAAATTCCCCATCTGTATGACATCAATCCCAAATTCTCTCCCATCTGTATGACATCAATCGCAAATTCCCCATCTGTATGACATCAATCCCAAATTCTCTCCCATCTGTATGACATCATTCGCAAATTCACCCCATTTGTATGAAATCAATCTCAAATTCTCTCTCCTTGTGTATGACATCAATCCCAAATTCCCTCTCCGTCTGTATGACATCAGTCCCAAATTCTCTCACCATGTGTACAGCGTGACCTGCTGGGTATGTCCGACAGCTAATCATTCCTCACTTCATATTCTTTTCTTCTCGCTGGCTAATTGCCTGCATCCATGTTCATTTTTACTCTCTCTTTAACAACCTCCATAAACTGGATGATCCCTTGCACTTATCAGCATGATAACCCTGGTCTCACCCTACCACAGATATTTCCCCTGACCCTCATCTCATTAATCGCTCACCTTCTTTGCAACTTAAAACCAACTTGCTTTCTCCCTTTCCCAGTTCTGATGAAGAGTTTTTAACCAGAAACATTAACTCCGTTTCTCTCTGTCTATTACAATTCTTTATTGTCCTATAAATGCCTGCAAGGAAATTAATCTTAAGGCAGTTTATGTTGCAATACACCGGCTTTGACCTGGTGTGTATTTTACACATTTTCTGTTTTTATGTTGGATTTCCAGTAGTATTTTAATGTTCATGTATAATTTATTGATTTTTTATAATAGAAGACATAAGTAAATGAAGAATAAATCCTAGTATTTTTATTGATCTGTAGTAAATATTAGCCTCAGTCAAGGACATCTATGCCGCACAACTATGAGTTTAAGTGAGACGTTGAACTAGGTCCATAAAAGATAAAGACAAAGAGATTTCCTTTATCTATCACATGTACATTTAAACGTAGAAACATTCAGTGAGATGCGTCAATTGTGTCAAATGCCTAAAGCAATCCAAGGTTGTGTTAGGGGCATCCGCAACTGTCGCCATTCTTCTGGCTCCAACATTGCATGCCCACAGCTCACCAACTCTAATCTCTATGTTGTTGGAATATGGGAGGAAACCAGAGCACCCGGTGAAATCCCACGTGGTCACAGGGAGAACATATGAATTCCTTACCGACAGCAGCAGGAATTGAACCCCAGTCGCTGATTGGGAATATTTAAAATGGAGGATGATAGAGTCTTGACTAGTTAGGGTATCAAACATCATGGGGTGATGGCTGGAGAATGGGGCAGAATTGAGCAGATTCAATAGGCCGAATGGCCTAATTCTGTTCCTATGTCTTATGGTCTTATGGTCTAACCATTATGCTGCATTGTAATGAATAAGCTAAGCAATTAAACTTTACCTACAGAATAATCATAGAACATTTTTAAAGTTATGATAAAATTCCATTAATCTAGTGTGTTTCTGATTTTGGTGTTGGACTTGTTACTTATGCGGACTATTGGAAATTATTCTAATTTATACCTAAATACATCTTACTTCACTTTTTAAGGTGTTGCACAATAAAGTTTTCAATGAGCCTCATAAGTTTAAGGGAAGTGTGGGAAACGGAAGCAGGTATTTCAAAGGAGTATTCCACTTGGGTCCTTGTGAGTTTAAAGAATACATGGGAATCTACCCTGACCTCCACAGAGAGGTGACCAAAGAATTTCATGTAATTAATTCATGCAGCTTATTCAACACACTTATGGACTCACGTTCAAGGAATCTACGTCTCATATTCTGAATATTATTTATTACGATAATTTGTTTGTATTTGCATACTTTGTCTTCTTTGGCACATTGGTTGTTTGCCAGTCTTTCTTTGTGTGTAGATTTTTTAATTGATTCTATTGTATTTCTTTCTTTTGTTATGAATGCTTGCAAGAAAATGAATCTCAAGGTAGTATATGGTGGCCTATAAATATTTCAATAATAAATTTACTTTGAACTCGTGGCTGCCTGTAAGGAGATGAATTCCAAGGTTGTGTAATGTATACATACTTAGATAATAAATGTACTTTGAACTTTGAACTTTAATGGTGGCCATCCAATCAGCTTTTGGATGAATTCTGATGTATCTAACAACACTATGACTCTAGAAGTATCAGTGCTACATTGAGAACATTTAATTATCACCTAGCTAATTATCCAGGGGCTTGTATAAATTAAACCAATAATTCAGAATATACAGTACTATGCAAAAGTCTTAGGCACATATATACCTAAGACTTTTGCAGAATACAATATCTGTCAATGTGGAGCGGAGAGCTAGTTTGTAAATTTGGCAGGAGCAAAGGATGTTTGAAATGGCAAGGATGGAGTGCTGCAGGACGGGTGTGGGACAGGTGGCAGAGAAGGAGTGCCATGGTCGGGGGGTGGCATGAGTGTAGACACACCCAGCCCTGAGACACCAGGCAAGGTCATTTGATTCCAATCAATTGGTTTATTGATCATTACAGAATGTCTCTCTGGTGCTTCCCGCTCCCTCCCTGTGCTCACATATGTCATGGAATTTCTTCTTTTTGTGTGGCAGCTGTACAGTTCAAGATAGAAATTACTACAGTACTGTGCAAAAGTCTTAGGCACCCTAGCTATATATATATATATAGAGAGAGAGAGAGAGAGAGAGAGATAGATAGCTCTCTCTATATAAGTAAGTATTTGGATTCTGCTCTACCTGTGTAAATATTTCACAGAACATGGTAATATACACGTACTTCGCTTTGAACTTTGAACTTTGAGAAGACTCAGAGGGGTTTGGTGGGTTGAGAAAGTCCCTCAATTACTGTAATATTTTAACCCTGGAGGGGCAACAGTCCTGTTGGTTTTGAAGAACATAATAGAACCGCACTGAAATCATTGACTATGAATGAAAAGACATGGTGTGGTTTGTTCTCATAAATAATTTTTATTTTGAATGAAGTTTATTTTGAAATTTTTTTTTTAACTGTATAGAAGAAGACCCAGACGGCACAGTAGAGTAGTAGTTGTCATAACGCATTACAGTCAAGTGACCAGGGTTCAATTCCAACCGCTGTCTGTAAGGAGTTTGTATGTTCTCCCTGTCACCACACGGGTTTCCTCCGGGTGCTCCGGTTTCCTCTCTCAGGCCAAAAACATACCAGTTGCTGGGTTAATTGATCATTGTAAGTTGTCCTGTAATTAGGTTAGGGTTAAATCAGGGGTAGCTGGGTGATGTGGTTTGAAGAGTAAAAGTCTTTGGCACATATTCAAAATATGTATGTCAAGATCTCTGAGAACCTAACCTGGTCCCAACATATCGATGCAATTATAAAGAAGGCAAGACAGCGACTCATTAGGAGTTTGAAGAGATTTGGTATATTCACAAATACACTCAAAAACTTCTATAGTTGTACCATGGAGAGCATTCTGAAAGGCTGCATCACTGTCTAGTATGAGGCAGGGGGGCTACTGCACAGGACTGAAAGAAGCTGCAGAGGATTGTAAGTTTAGTCAGCTCCATCTTGGGTACTAGCCTACAAAGTACCCAGGACACCTTCAAGGAGCAGTGTCTTAGAAAGGCAGCATCCATTATTAAGGACCTCCAGCACCCAGGGCATGCCCTTTTCTCACTATTACCATCAGGTAGGAGGTACAGAAGCCTGAAAGCACACACTCAGTGATTCAGGAACAGCTTCTTCCCCTCTGCCATCTGATCCCTAAATGGACATTGAACCTGTGAACACTACCCCACTTCTTTAATATATATTATTTCTGGTTTTTGCACAATTTTTAATCTATTCAATATATGTGTACTGTAATTGATTTACTTATTTAATTATTATTATTAACATTATTTTATCTTTTCTTCTCCTTCTTCTATATTATGTATTGCATTGAACTGTTGCTGTTAACAAATTTTATGACACATGCTGGTGATAATAAACCTGATTCTGATTCTGATATATGTGCCTAAGACTTTTGCACAGTACTGTATTTGGCAACATGGAGCAGAGAGCGAGTTTGTAAATCCGGCGGGAGCAAAGGATGTTGGGAATGGCGAGGGTGGGGTGCCGTGGGAGCGGTGTGGAGCAGCTGACAGAGAGAGAGTGCCAGGGTCATACACATACTCTCCTTGATAATAGTAAGTAGGAAACACAGTCGTGTAGCAGATAGTGTAACACTATTACAGCACCGGTGACCCATGCTCAGTTCTGTCGCTATCTATAAGGAGTTTGTACATTCTCCCCATGAGCTCGTGGGGTTCCTCCAGGGGCTCTGCTTTACTCCGATATTCCAAAGTAAAAAAACATTTGCAGGTTAATTGTTCACATGGGTGTGATTGGGCTGCACGGGCTGTTGGACCAGAACATAAGAACATAAGAAATAGGAGCAGGAGTAGGCCATCCAGCCCATCGAGCCTGCCCCGCCATTCAATAAGATCATGGCTGATCTGTCCATAAATTCAGCTCCATCTACCTGCCTTTTCTCCATAACCCTTAATTCCCCTACTATGTAAAAACCTAACTAACTGTATCTTAAATATATTTAGTGAAGAAGCCTCAACAGCTTCCCTGGGCAGAGAATTCCACAGATTCACCACTCTCTGGGAAAAACAGTTTCTCCTCACCTCCATCCTAAATCTTCTCCCCTCTCATAGAACAGCTTTTTACTCTAAATAAATAAATAAGCAGTTAACTAAGCCAATCTCAAATGACTTGCAGTACAGACTACAAATAAATGAGGACCCAGAAACATGCATTCTGGATATTGGTCCCAGTTATACCTGTTGTTATAAACAATTATTCCTAGATCGAATAGGAAACTACTGATAAATTGGTTTAGGGTAATTTGGGCTCAAGTCATTGGCCCTTGCCTGGCATGATACTGTTGTGTATTTAATATTTCTGTAATAGTTGTGTAATCTTATATACATAAGTTGTTTGATTAAGCATTCTTGTTTGGTTAAATAATTAATTACTCGTTATATGGAAAAATACGTAAATTGCATACATCAACACACGACCACGTGATTGGCGCATGTCTCACTTGAAGTAAACACGAATTTAGACCAGCTTTCCCTGACTTCCGTGTCTTCCTTTGAATTAGTTTAACGTTTTGAATTGACAAAACGTAACAGATACCAGTATCTTATGTCTGGTACACAGGAACCTCTTCTGCATTTATTGACAGAAATAAGCTGTTGAAAGGCACAACATTTTTCACTTGCATTAAGATAAGGAGCACATCGCAAAGCAAGCAGAATAGAGACAGGAATTAAATTATCCCTACAGAGGCATCAATGTTAGAATCACCAGCTCTACCTGGCTTATTTTTTGTTGCCAACAGACATCACTGACAACGATCGTGGGATCTCAATACTCAGAATGTGCTGTGATTACATGTCCATTGATGGGGTTGTAATCAAGTTCACCTCCAGCACATAGGCCACTGGTCAAACCATTGTATGGCGATTCTCATAGAAACAGGACTACATTATGTTCTCACATGTCTGAGCATCCATAGGACACATTCTACCCGGATGCATAACGGCTTGGCATGGCAACTGCTCCCCACGAGACTGCAGAGAGTCGTGGACACAGCTCAGCACATGACAGAAACCAGCCTCCCTTCCATGGACTCTGCCTACACTTCTCACTGCCTTGGTGAAGCAGCCAGTATAATCAAAGACCCCACCCAGTCTGGATATTCTCTCATCTCCTGGGACCACAACTGTTTACAATATATAATAATGATTTAGATGCGGGAATTAAAAGTAACATTAGCAAATTTGACAATGACACAAAGCTGGGTGGCAGTGTGAAATGTGAGGAGGATGTTATGAGAATGCAGGGTGACTTGGACAGGCTGGGTGAGTGGGCAGATGCATAGCAGATGCAGTTTAATATGGATAACTGTGAGGTTATCCACTTTGGTGGTAAGAGCATGAAGGCAGATTATTAAATGGAGTCAAGTTAGGAAAAGGGGAAGCACAACGAGATCTAAGTGTTCTTGTACATCAGTATGCAAGTACAGCAAGCAGTGAAGAAAGCTAATGGCATGCTGGCCTTCATAACAAGGGGAATATAAGAGCAAAGAGGTCCTTCTGCAGCTGTACAGGGCCCTGGTGAGACCACACCTGGAGTACTGCGTGCAGTTTTGGTCTCCAAATTTGAGGAAGGACATTCTTGCTATTGAGGGAGTGCAGCGTAGGTTCACAAGGTTAATTTCCAGGATGGCGGGACTGTCATATGTCAAAAGATTGGAGCGACTGGGCTTGTATTCTCTGGAATTTAGAAGGTTGAGAGGGGATCTTATTGAAACATATAAGATTATTAAGGAATTGGACACGCTGGAGGCAGGAAGCATGTTCCTGCTGATGGGTAAGTCCAGAACCAAAGGCCACAGTTTAAGAATAAGAGGTAGGCCATTTAGAACGGAGTTGAGGAAAAACTTTTTCACCCAGAAAGTGGTGGATATATGGAATGCTCTGCCCCAGAGAGCTGTGGAGGCCAAGTCTCTGGATGCTTTCAAGAAAGAGATGGATAGGGCTCTTAAAGATAGCGGAATCAAAGGTTATGGGGATAAGGCAGGAACTGGATACTGATTGTGGATGATCAGCCATGATCACAGTGAATGGCGGTGCTGGCTCAAAGGGCCGAATGGCCTACTCCTGCACCTATTGTCTATTGTTTATTGTCCTCTCTCCCATCGGGCAGAACGTACAAAAGCTTGAAAGCACATACCATTGGGCTCAAGGTCAGATTCTATCCTGCTGTTATCAGACTCCTGAATGGCCATCTTGTATGATAAGATAGACTTTTGGCCTCACAATGTACATCTTGCCCTTTATCATTTACCTCCACTGTATTATTTCCGATAGGTTTTACACTTCACTCTGCATTGTTATTGTTTCACCTTATTCCAGCTGAATGTACTGTGTAACACACACAAGATGCTGGAGGAACTCAGCACGCCAGGAAGCATCTAATAAAAAGGATAAAAAGGTTATACTTCGGGTCAAGACTCTTCTTCAGGGCCCTTCTGCCCCTTTGAGCCATGCTGCCCCAGCAACTCTACAACCCTGATTAACCCTAATCAGATTTTGGGACAAATTACAATGACCATTTAACCTACCGGGCACGTCTTTGGGACTGCGGGAGGAAACGGGAGCACCCAGCGAAAACTCACGCACCTCACAGGGAGGACGTACTGAGACTTCTTACAGAAGATGCCAGGATTGAACTCCAAGCTCCAGAGTGCCCCAAGCTGTAATAGTGTCATGCGAACCGCGATGTGTACAGTCAGATGACCATAAACTTGAGCGTGAATGTCAGTGCTGAGTCCAACACAAGATGGAGTTTCCGCAGAGGTAACAATGTAGCATCCATCATCCTGAACCCCCATCCTCTAGGCCATGCTCTCTTCTCACTGCTGTCAACGGGAATGAGGTACAGGAGCCTTCAGTCTCACACCACCGGGTTCAGGAACAGTTATTACCCCTCAAGGAGGAGAAGATGGCAGCGCGACAGCAGTGCGCGCGGCCTCTCCGGTGAATGGTATCTATAATCTGTCAAGTAGGGGACCATGCACAATTCTGATTTGATGGAGACAGACGTGAGAGTACGGAGGAACATCTGGAAAACTTCTGAAATGCCTGCTTCGCTGCCGCTGCTACTGTGTGGTAACCGGAATCTCTGGAGCAGAAGACCCCGAATCCTCGGCTTTGCTTGTTTCAGCGGCTGGGGAGAGGTCGAAGGCGCTCGGTAGAGGATGGCGCTCGGGAGGCTGTATCAGAGGGGCTGGTCGGAGGCTCGAAGTTTTTGGATAGACGGACTCAATGTCGGCTGTGGTCGGCTGCTTCCAAGGCATCGGCAAGTTGACGGTGCCTGGAAGTTTATGGCAGGGAGTTTCTCCCTTTGCTGCCTGCTATCGGGGACTCGGGAGTCGATCGACTCGGGGACTTTTGAGACTTTTTTTTACTGTGCCCATGGTTTGTTCTTCATCAAATTATTGTGTTGCTTTGCACTGCTGTAACTATATGTTATAATTATGTGGTTCTGTCAGTGTTAGTCTTTGGTTTGTCCTGTTTTCTGTGATATCACTCCGGAGAAACATTGTATCATTTCCTAATGCATGTATGCATTTCTAAATGACAATAAAAGAGGACTGAGTGTTCTCATAATCTAAATCTAAACCATCAGGCTCTTGAACCCGAGGGGATAACTTCACTCACCACAACACTGAACTGTTCCCGCAACCTATGGACTCACTATCATCGAGTCATAGAACACTACAGCTCAGAACCAGGCCCTTCAGCCTATCTAGTCTGTGCCAAGATATTAATCTTTCCAGTCCCATCGACCTGCACCCAGACATAGCCCTCTATACCCCTCTCATTCATGTATCTATCCAAATTTCTCTTAAATGCTGAAATCAACACCGCTTCCAGCCCTTGTTCCTCACTCTCACGAGTGAAGATGGTCCCCCTCATGTTTCCTTTAAATATTTCACCTTTTACATTTAACCTATGACCTCTAGTTGTTGTCTCACCCAACCTCTGGAAAAAGCCTGCTTGAATTTACCCTATTGATACCCCTCATAATTGTGTATTCCTCTATCAAATATTCCCTCAATCTTCAATGCTCCAGGGAATAATGCCCTAACCTATTCAACCTTTCCCTATAACTGAGATCCTCAAGTACTGGCAACATCCTTATAGATTTTCTCTGCACCTCTTCAGTCTTATTTACGTCTTTCCTGTAAGTAGGTGACCAAAACTTCACACAATACTCTAAATTAGGCATGTCTTATACAACTTTCAACATAATATCCTATCTTCTGTACTCAATGTGTTGATTTTTGAAGGCCAATGTGTCAAAAGCTTTCTTTACGACCCTATCTACCTGTGACACCACTTTCATGGAATTATGGATCTGCAGTCCCAGATCCCTTTGTTCTATCTCACTCCTCAGTGCCCTACCATTCACTGTGTAAGACCTACCCTGGTTGGTCCTCCCAAAGTAACACTTTGCTCTTGACAGTATTAAATTCCATCTGCCATTTTTCCAGCTGGCCCAGATCCCACTACAAACTCTGATCATTTTCTTCACTGTCCACTGCACCACCAATCTTGGTGTCATCCACAGATTTGCTGATCCAGTTAACCATATCATCATCCATATAGATGACAAACAACAATGGACCAGCATTGATCCCTGTGGCACTCCAGTAGTCACAGGCCTCCAGTCAGAGAGGTAGCTATCTACTACCACTCTCTGGCTTCTTCTGCAAAGCAAATGTCTAATCCAATTTACTACCTCATCTTGAATGCCAAGCAACTGAATCTTCTTGACCAACCTCCCATGAAGAAACCTGACAAAGGCCTTGCTGAAGTCCATGTGGACAATATTCACTGTCTTGCCTTTATCAGCTTTTAAGGTAGCTTCCTCAAAGGATTGGTTTGACACGATTTACCTTGTACAAAGCCATGTTGACTATCTCAAATCAGTACCTTCCAGTAGCTTTCCCACTACTGAGGTCAGGCTCATCAGGCTATAATTTCCTGGCTTATTCTTAAAGCCTTTCTTAGACAATGAAACAATTCGTTATCCTCCAATCCGCCAGTACCTCACCCAGGGATAAAGATGTTTAAAATATCTCTGCTAGGGCCCCTGGAATTTCTGCACGAGACTCCAAAGGGTCCAAGGGAACACATTGTTAGGCCTTGGGGATTTATCCACCTCAATTTGCTTCAAGATAGCAAACACCTCCTCCTCTGTAATCTGTACAGGGTCAATGATCTCACTGCTATATTACTTCACATCTATAGTCTCTGCGTCAGTCTCCTGAGTAAATACAGATGCAAAAAATCCAGTTTAGGTTGCCCCCATCTCTTTTGGCTTTCCAGAAGTCCAATTTTGTCCCTTGCTATCCTTTTGCTTTTAATATATTTGTAGTACTCTTAACATTCTCCTTCACTTTAACTGCTAGAACAACCTCGTGTCTTGTTTTAAACCTTCTGACTTCCCTCTTAAGTATTCTCTTGCATTTCTTTTACTCCTCAGGTATCTCATTTTTCCCACTTGCCTACTACTGCAATGCACCTCTTTCTTTTTCTTAACAGGGATCTCAATATCTCTCAAAAAACAAAGTTTCATAAACCTGTTATCTTTACTTTTTATTCTGACAGGCTCATGTGAGCTTTGTACTCTCTAAATTTCACTTTCGAAACCTTCTCACTTACTAAGTATAACTTTGCCGGAAGTTAATCTATCCAAATCCATGTTTGCCAGATCCTTTCTGATACCTTCAAGTTTGGCCTTTCTCCAATTTAGAATCTCAACCCAAGGACCAGACCTATTCTTTTCCATAATTACCCTGAAAGTAATGGCATTATGATCACTTGATGCAAAGTGTACCCGTACTCAAACTTCTATCAAATGCCCTCTCTGATTTCCTAATAAGAGATCTAGTATTGCACTCCCTCTAGTTGGGACTTCTACGTACTGATTAAAAAAACTTTCCTGAAAGTTGTCAAGGACTCTTCATCTCATGCTTTTGATATTTATTGCTTATTATTATTATTTCGTTTTTTTCTGTATTTGCACAGTTTGTTATCTTTTGCATATTGGTTGTTTTCCCATCTTGTTGCGTGTGGTTTTTCATTGATTCTGTTGTGTTTCTTTCTATGTCCTGTGAATGCCCGCAAGGAAGTGAAAACGGTGACATATATTTACTTCGAACTTTGAGCTTCCAGTGGTTCAATTCAGGCTGCAAACTCTGTTCTCATGACTTTAACAGTGCAGCTGGCTTTCAGCTGAAGTTTTGGACCATTTGCGCATAATAACAAGCACCATTACCCATGACATTAGCTCCATTGCCAGTTCTGGGCCATTGTGGTTGTGATAAATGACTAACGCTGCCAAGTTATTACTCCTCGGCCTGAACAATAGATCAAAGTGGAAGAAGCATTAATTCATCACTGCACACCTTCCAACATGGAAACGAAATTGGATTAGGACTAGGCCACAGACTAATGAGCACATTGACACATATCTCAGTCACTAGTAGTAGCAGTGCAATCACTCGAGTCGAGAATGATGTTCTCCCAAGGGGCTGTTTCCTTGCTGAAGAACTTCTGTATGTGACTTTATTTAATGTGGGGAGGCCAATGCACAGGCAATCATCGCATGGTCCTTGACAGATTGTGGTCAGGGTCCAGTGAATTGAATGCAAGATAACTGGATAGCCTTCACTGCTGCAGGCTTCCTCTGCCTTCACCACCATTGTGATTTGTCATCATCTTCCGCCAGCTCCACTGATGAGGTCTCGGCTAGATGGCTTTCTGTCTGGAATCTCCCCCTGGACCTTACCATCATGGTTACCCTAAACTCCAGACAGTATTGCTCTTGAGATCTCAAGAACCTCCAAGCTTCTCCACCATGACCAGGTGAGAGGGGAAAGATTTAAAAGAGATCTGAGGGCCAGCTTCTTCATGCAGAGGGTGGTGTGTCTATGGAACAAGCTGCCAGAGGGACGGTGCAGTGGCCTAGTGGTTCAATTCCTGTTGCTGCCTGTGAGGAGTTTGTACGTTCTCCCCGTGACTGCGTGGGTTTCCTCCGGGTGTTCCTATTTCCTCCCGCATTCCAAAGACCTACTGGTTGGTGGGTCAATTGGTCATTGTAAATTGTCCTGTAATTAGACTTTGATTAAGTTGAGGAATTGCTGGGTGGCACGGTTCAAAGGGCCAGAAGGGCCTATTCTGTGCTGTATCTCAATTAAAAATAAATAAATAAAAAGAAGGCTCTTTGAGGAAAGTGTATTAACAACACTAGTTGGACAGTTGGTTAAGTATACGGATAGGAAAAGTTCAGATGGATATGGGGTAAATGAAGGAAACGAGGGGAGACGGACAAGCATTGGGGCCTTGGTCAGCACGGACGTATTGAGCCGAAGAGCCTGCTTCCACTCCAGGATGGTGCTGCTGAAGTTCAGCGACTTCTTGCTGGTGGCCAAAGAAACAAAGAAAGCAACTGAATGCTTTGCCATTCACGCTTTTCCTGGTAAATGATCACTGCAAACAGTGGCCCGTTGCTCCCCTGATGAAGTTCAGTTGACTCGCTGTACGGCCTGGTACTTTTGTGGTGTGGGCTAGGGTCTCGGAGAGGCAGGATGGTTGCAGTATGTCCAGGCCGGAGTTCTGGAGCGGACTTGCAGGCAATTCGATGCAGCGGAGCAAGGTGGAGTCGGGGAAAAACCTGAGATTTGATCGATATAAGAGCCAAATTGGAAAGGTCGGGTCTTGGCTGAATCAAAGTGGTGCAGCCCAAGGCTGAAGGCATATTGAAGTGACAGAGTGCGAGGAAGGACCTGAGGTTTGGACGATTTAAGTGCCAGGCCAGATGGAAATGGTTTTGGTGTCAGCACTGGAGGCGAGGGATGATCTGGTTCAGCTTGCTGCTTCACGGGGTTTGCTGGACTGAGGCTGCGGCCTGCAAATAACAGGCTTCTGGATTGGCTGGAGTGATTCTGTTCTGAATGCTGTTTGTTTGCTTGTATCGTTTGCATGATTTGTTTTTTTTTCCTCTTTGCATATCAGATGTTTGACAGTCTTTTGTTTCTTGGGTTATATTAGGTTTCTTTGTTTCATGGCTGCCTGTAAGGATACAAATCTCAAGGATGTATAAAGTATACATACTTTGATAATAAATGTACTTTGAACTTTATGGCTCTATGACCCCAAACCTGTTTAAATTAAACACGGAGTTCCTGAGAACAGCTAATTCCGTAGACAGATTGAGTAACAGAACGTGCCAAGACCTATGGTACTAATAGATTCCTTGTGCAATTTTTTCTCCTCTATCTTCTCAAACTCATTTATTGCAATGTTAATGAGGTCTAAACTGTGGTCCCTACTTGTGTTATTAGAAGGGAATTTTAACAGTTTAGGGACACAGGGCTAACGTAACACTGTTTGGAGGACGCTGGTGATGTTAACTAGAACATTGTCATCTTGCAAATATATAAAACATTGGTCAGGCTATGCTTGGAGTACTGCTTACAGAGCTAGTATCCACACTACATGGAGGGAAGGAAGGATGTGATGGTGTGAGAATGAGTGTAGAAGAGAATCATGAAGGATTTTGAATGGAATGGAGGTCTTAGAAAACAAAACATCTATGTAGTTTATTCTCACTGCAACATAGATTGCTGGGGGGAGACCTTATAGAAGCCTCAATAATGTAGATAGAGACATTCCCTAGCGTTGGTGAGTCTAGAACTTAGAGAGCATAGGCTTGAGGAGAGAGAGGAGAATTTCAAAGAGCTCATGGCTCAGACCCCTGTCATACAAATTGTGAGAACTCCACCACCCAAAATAACAGATGGTAGAAGTTTTTATAATTATGTAAAACAGATGTAAAGCACCATTGGAGGGTCAGACACCTTGAGTCAATAAGCTGGTCCTGGACTTATTTCCTGACATAATTTACATATTACTATTTAATTATTTATGGTTTTATTACTATTTAATTATTTATGGTGCAACTGAAATGAAAACCAATTTCCCCCGGGATCAATAAAGTATGACTACTACTACTACTACTAGAAAAGGGTGGCTAATGTGAATAGAGATATGTCTCTACCACAGGAGGAGTAAGGCACTCCTTCACTCTGCTAGCCTGCAGGTCACCCTTGGGCAATCTGTAGCACCTGCTTAGCCCCCCAACCCCCGATCAGGGTCTCGTGAAGCCATGGGAGTTGATGGTGGATAGTCGTTTGAGCAGTTGGTGGATATCACAAGTCCTGGTTATGCAACCACTGACGGCAGACAGTCTCTGAAGAATATTGATAATGGCTGGGGTCACCATTTTGTAAAGACACTGCCCAGAAGAAGGCAATGACAAACTCCTTCAGTAGAAAAATTTGCCAAGAAGAACGATGGTCATGGAAAGGCCATGGTCATCCATGTTATACCACACTGCACAAAATGTTGATGATGATACAAGTGAATGTGAGTCCTTTGGAAGATGAGAAGGGGAAATCTTCCAGTACTTACAGTACTGTGGCTTCTGTATTTTTCAGTAGCAGGTGTCTTGCCATTTAAATCTGGGTATTTCATAGTTTAATTGTTGTCACTGGAACTTTTGGTTATCGCTGGTCTGAGTGTGAGTACGTCCAGAACTACTTTTTACTTGGACTTTCTTCTTCTCTCAACTTTGAGGTTTTTTTTTATCGTGCCCATGATCTGTTCTTCTAGCAAATTATGGTATTGCTTTGCACTGTTGTAACTATATGTTATAATTATGTGGTTTTTGTCAGTTTTTTTAGTCTTGGTCTGTCTTGTGTTTCTGTGATATCATTCTGGAGGAACATTGTATCATTTCTTAATGCATGCATTACTAAATGATGATAAAAGAGGACTGCGTGTCCTCATAATCTAATCTAATCTAATCCCCTCTCTTGTTCATTTTCTGTTCTTGTAACACTTAATAAAACAATTGTAAGCAATAATTTTTATACCTCATTCTTGACTTCTGAAGAACCTTTGGATCGCAGAATCAAATGGATTAATGTTGCTTTGGATGGATAGCATTGAGTGGATGTCTGAGAATTATCAATGAACCCTTTCTTCTTCTTAATAATGTTGCTTTCTGTGTCAACCACCAATAACTTGGGAAACAAGGTAGGGATAAAAATCATGAGGTTGTTCCTTAGTGTCAGGGATTTGAAATTAAGAAAACAGGGGCCTCTTTGAGTTTGTAGAAGATGCTTCATTGTAGTGTGCCTTGTTTGGCAAACTGTAATATTACACAGGGAATTTAATCTGAAGCACTACTTCAAATAAATGCAACAAGGAGACATATTCTAACTGTGTGCAGAGTCAGTATCCCTGGAAGAAATTCTTTAAATATTATAATATGATATAGGGAGCCAACAGACATGGATTCATTTAAAATCCAACTAGATGATATTGCAAAAGGTTTATGGGTACTTCTTCCACTGGAAGAAAGGATGTAAATTGGCAAACTTCTTTGAGCTTATCTTGTGATCTTTAGCAATTACAATGTTTAGTGTATCTCCATCTGCCTGTAACCTCCTGGCAGACTTTTTCTTGTAATTAAATCATAAGGATGTGAACAACTTAACCTGTCAAACTGAGAGACCGTTAACTTGTTAGTCTGGAGATTACACCTTGTTCTATTCACCTGTAGCTCAATAACATTATTCTGTGATCGGTGAGCAACTCTCTGGATCTTCTGCAGAGCCAGGTGGAACAGCAGCAGCAGATCTTGCCACTTTTCTCACTTAAGCAGTTTCTAATCCTGGTTGTCAGCATCTCTGAAGATTTATCCTGAGCCCAATATATTGATGCAATTACAAAGAAGGCATGGCAGCAGCCATATTTCATCAGGCGTGTGAGGAGATTTGATACGTCATCAAAGACCAAAGATTTGTGCAGATGTAATGTGGAGAACTTTCTGCCTTGTTGCATTACCATCTGGTGTCGAGGGTCCAATGCGCAGGATTGGAAGAAGCTGCAAAGGGTTGCAAACTCAACCAGCTCCATCATGGGCACTGCCCCCACCACGTCCAACATCAAGGACATCTTCAAAAAGTGATGTCTTAGAAAGGTGATATCCTTCATTAGGGACTCTCACCATCCAGGCCATGCCATCTTCTTACCTCCATCAGGGAGAAGGTCCAGGAGCCTGAAGACCCACACTCAATGTTTTAGGAACAGGGTCTTCCTCTCCGCCATCAGATTTCTGAATGGGCAATGAATCCTGAACTCTATCTCAGTATTACTACTCTGTTTTTTCACTACTTACTTAAATTTTTTAATATATTTGTTATTGTAACTTAATTTTTTTAATGTATTGCTGCCCCAAAACAACAAATTTCTCGACATACGTCAGTGATATTAAACCTGATTCTGATTCAGTAGTATGGCTAATCTGATGCTCATCCCACATCCCTGCCTCTGCCCCATAAAACATGATGCTCTTTGGGGTGAGCTCAGTACTACAGCTCGAAGAACTGCTGCCTCATACTATCACCTGAGGCACTGGTACAGGCAAACACTCTCGACACATTTAAGAAGCTTTGGCATTCAGTGGCCACCTTCACGCCTGCATGGTAAAGCCAATATCTAATCAGCTAATCATGTGGCAACAACTCAATGCATAAAAGCATGCAGACATGGTCAAGAGGTTCAGTTGTTGTTCAGACCAAACATTGGAATGGGGAAAAAATGTGATCTAAGTGACTTTGATTGTTGGTGCCGGACAGGGTGGTTTGAGTATCTCAGAAACAGCTGATCTTCTGGGATTTTCGCACATGACAGTCTCTAGAGTTTACAGAGAATGGTGTGAAAAACAAAAAACATCCAGTGAACAGCACTTCTGTGCGTGAAACCGTCTTGTTAGTGAGAGAAGGCAGAGGAGAATGGCCAGACTGGTTTAAGCTGATAGGAAGGTGACAGTAACTCTATAACCATGTGTTACAACAGTGGTGTGCAGAAGAGCATCTCTGAATGCACAACATGTTGAACCTTGAGGTGGATGGGCTACAGCTGAAACCCACGAACGTACACTCAGTCGCACTTTATTCAGTATACGATG
Organism: Mobula birostris; assembly: GCF_030028105.1. Classification (NCBI taxonomy): domain Eukaryota; kingdom Metazoa; phylum Chordata; class Chondrichthyes; order Myliobatiformes; family Myliobatidae; genus Mobula; species Mobula birostris. Next base: position 7,251,420 of record NC_092395.1, on the reverse strand, counting down.
AGCATGTGAATCAATGAGGCTAAATGCCAGGTGCCAGGAAATGCAATTAGTACAGACGGGTGGCTTTTACTTGGCAGCCAAAGACCCTGTTTCTGACTCCCTGGCTCTATGAACTTTACAATAAAGATTAGATTCATGTGTCACCTGCACATCGACCAATAGGGACTCTTTGAAACCTATTAAATGTTGAAAGGCCTTGATAGAGTGTATAATTCCTATGATGGGAGAGCTTAAGACCAGAGGACACAGCCTCAGAATAGAGCGATGGCCGTTTAGAATGGAGATGAGGAGGAATTTCTTTAGCCAGAGAGTGGTGAATCTGTGGAATTCTTTGCCACAGGTGGCTGTGGAGGCCAAATCATTGGGTATATTTAAGGCACTGGTTGATAGATTCTTGATTAGTCAGGGCATGAAGAGATATGGGGAGAAGACAGGAGACGGGGGCTGAGAGGAAAAGTGGATCAGCCATGATGAAATGGCGGAGCAGACTTGATGGGCCAAATGGCCTAATTCTCCTGTATCTTATGGTCTTAAATAAGATATAAGATATAGGAGCAGTGGAATGCATCACTTGCTGCAATGACCAACACATTGCAAAGATGTGCTGGGGGCAGCCCACAAGTGTTACCATACTAGGGAAAATAAATCAACCATGATTAAGTGGTGGAGCAGTCTTGATGGGCTGAATGGCCTAATTCTGTTCATATGTCTTAAGGTGCCTATCTCTCAACTAACACTATAAATCACTTGATACAGTTTTAGGAGTTCAAATTATCTATCTTGTTTTTTTTTAAAAAATGTTTTTTTTATCTGTGATGAAACTCTCTTGGAATTTATTAGTAATGAAACATTCTTGGATTTTCCAGCAATGTGATTAAATACTGCAATGCCTACTTGGGGGCAATTCTTGTGTGTTTTGAGAAAACCAGTACTGAGCTAATGTTGGATAATATTCCCAGACAATGACCATTTTGTGATTTCTGTACCATCAAACCTACAGCACCTGTGCGTGCCTCAAGAAATGCAAGTTGAGAAAAAAAGAATTGGTGCATAAATCCTATAATAGCAAATTTTACTCTGTACTTCAGAATTTTTGGCAGTGATTGGCTGTTTAGCTCTGGATGCTGTCTGACATGCTGAGTATTTGGGTAGTGAACCCTGTGGAGGAACATTCTCATTACCCTAGCTGCTGTGACACAGGGGCTGCGTGCAGTACAATAATACTGAACAACTTAGGCCATTTGGCCCATCGAGTCCTCTCCTCCATTCCATCGTGGCTGATTTACTTTCTCTCTCAACCCCTTTCTCCTGCTTTCTCCCCATAACTTTTGACACCTTAATCAAAAACCTATCAATCTCAGCTTTAAATATAGGTGCATCTGGTTGCTGCAAAAAAGAGATAAGCTTTATTTGTCACATGTCTATCAAAACATCAAAGCGTACGTGAAGTGCGTAATTTGCATCAGATTAAATCAAATCAGTGAGGATTATGCTGGGGGCAGCTGGCAAATGTTGACACACTTTCAGTGTGAACATAGCATGCCCACAATTTACTAACACTAACCCCGACACCTTTGGAATGTGGAAGAAAGCTGGAGCACCGAGAGGAAACACACACAGTCACAGGGAGAACATACAAACTCCTTAAAGGCAGCGGCGGGAATTGAACCCTGATCCACCGTAAAGCAATGCAGTAACTGCTATGCTACAGTGCTGCTCCAATAAGAAAATGCAATGGGGTTATTATCACTCCTAAGTAAACACACTCATGGACAGGCGACCTTGCAATGTATCTTTCTCTATTCCAACTTTCTCTGTAACTGTAACACTTTATGGCACCTTCCGTCATTGCTACATTGCCACCACTGTGTCATTTCCTGTCAGAGTCACCCTATGCTCAGACACTCCTGTGCTTAGCATCACTTTATGGACATACAATCAAACTATATCTATGAGCTATCTTATTTATTTATAGTAATTGTAGGTTTATTATTATTATTATTATTATTATGTCCTTTATCTTATTGTGTTTTATCAAAGTTCAAAAGTTCAAAGCTCTAAGTAAATTTATTCTCAGAGTACATATATGTCACTATATACAACTCTGAGATTCATTTTCTTGTGGGCATACTCAACAAATCTATAGAATAACAACTATTACAGAATCAATGAAAGATCAACCCAACTAGGGTGTTCAACCAGAAAGAAGAAAGAATAATAGTAAATAAATAAGCAATACATTTTTAGAAAATGAGATGAAGTGTCCTTGAAAGCGAGTCCATAGGTTGTGGGAACAGTTCAGTGATGGGGCAAGTGAAGTTGAGTGAAGTTATCCCCTTTGGTTCAAGAGCCTGATGTTTGACTGGACTGCATCTGATCCAGAGTAACAGTTATTTTTTTACCTCATTCTTGATTTCTGAAGAGCCTCTGGACCAATTTTCACTGGATGCAACAGTAGATACAAGGAAAGCATACTAAAGGTGTTAAAACAGTTGTAACTTCACTGTTTTAAGTTTAAAGATTTTCTGTTGTGTTGCTGGTAGCTTAAGACCGAGAACACTGTCTAATGGCTAACTGCTATTTAGTCCACTGCATAGATTAGAATTTATCTAATTAATCATATTCTGAAGTCAATTCGAGATTAACTGCTGAGGTGACACTATAGATTGTTAGACGCTTTAAGTCTCCCTTCTACAAGAAGGACCACAGAAGCAGGCACACAAGTGCACAGAGGTATTTTACTGTGTATATTCCTTTCCAGTCCTGATGAAGGGTCTCGACAAGAAACATCGACCGTTTACTTCCCTCCATAGATGCTGCATCATCCGAGAGTACCACAAGCTTGTCATGGTTTGGAGGCTTGCGTGCCTCATTGACCTAACGAGCTGTGTTGGGTGGAGTAACCCATGCCAAACAGGCCAAAAGGTGGAGGCCAGACTAACAGTGGTCCATCGGTCCTCCTGGTTTGGGGGTTCAGCTCAGGGCTAACAACCCTGACTGGTAAAACAAAACTGTTATGGAAACAACAGTGAAGAATCCTTCTACATCTGATTGCGACGGCATTCCTGAGTCTCCACCCAGGACTTGCATGACCGACAGAAGTGAAAACTGAGAGCAAGCTAGTGGCATGATGAAGAAAGCCTTGAACACCACCAGAGATGGAGGACCTTCATTGCTGCCCCAAACACCAGCGGTGTAATGGGCAGTGAACTAATGCTGCCTGACCTGCTGAGTTCCTCCAGCATTTTGTGTGTGGATCTTACTTGGTGCCCATTTTCAAAATGTCAATTTGACAGGCGTTCGTTGGAGATGGGAAGCCAGTAATATAGACACACAACTGTGTGATGTATGGACTTCAATGAGTTTATGCTAGATTCAATAAAAACAAAGCATTGCAAATTCTTTCACATATTTACTCTGGAGTTGATGAAGTAGTGACCACCTCTCCGTTCACTTATCTTTCCATCTCTCCTGTACCTTGTTTTAAAGTTCAAAGTTCAAATTAAATTTTTAATCATCAAAGTACATACCCATTCATTCATTCACTATGTGCTGTGTTTTATGATGTGGGCGATTATGGACTTGGCCATGATCATTCTTGCCAAAAACTATGTTTATGTCATCAGATACTACCTTGAGATTCATATTCTTTGTGGGCATTCATAGTAGAACAATGAAATACAATAGAATCAATGAAAACTACACACAAAGACTGACAAACAGCCAATCTGAAAAAAAGATAAACTGTGCAAATGCCAAAAAATCCAAATAATCAATTTATCAATCAATAAACAAACAAACAAACAAATAGACAGACAGACAGATAGATAATTAGAACTGTGAACGTGAGTCGCAGAGTTTTTGAAAGTGAATCCATCTCTCTCTCTTTTGTCCACTAGGGCTACACCACTGGTGTCAGGGCAGCAGTGAAGGTCCTCCACCTTTGGAACTGTTCATGGATTCCTTCATCGTGTCAGTAGCTTCAAAGCAAGGCCATAGGTTGTCCGATCAGTTTAGCGTTGATGTTGCTTCTTACTGTATATGCACCCCTAGTTGCTAGTCATCCACCTTCAACTGCACACGTAGGTATTAAGTTCAAACTTAGAGTCATCGAGCCATTGAGTCATACAACATGGAAGTAGCCTATTTGGCCTATGCCCAGCAAGATTCCCACCTAAGCTATTCCCATTTGCCCACATTCAGCCCATTTCCCTCGGATCCCTTCCTACCTGAGTGCCTGTCTAAATCCCAGATAAATGTTGCTTATGTATCTGCCTTGACCACTTCCTTTAGCAGCTCATTCCATATGGGGAGCTCCCTCTGGGTGAAAAAGTTTCCCCTCAGGTTCCTACTTAATCTTTCCCCTCCCATCTTAATCCTCTGCCCTCTAGTTCTTGAATCCTCAACCTTCTGAAACCGACTGTGTCCACTCACCCTATCTATGCCTCTTGTGATATTATACATCTCTGTAAGATATCATTCCTCATTCTCCTGTGCTCCAGTAAAAAAAGTCCCAACATACAATCCTTTCTCCATTATGTGCTCCCTTGAGTTTTGGCTACATCCTCATGAATCTTTGCACTCTTTCAATGGCTGGCTGGGTGGAGATACATCTCTACCAAAGGAAGTGTAGGGTTTTCCTTCCCTCTGCTAGACTGCGGGTTACCCTTGGGCAAGGTGTAGCAGTGCTTAGCCCTCTGATCAGGGTCACATGAAGCCATAGAGAGGTGGTGGATGGTTGTATGAGCAGCTGGTGCATATCACAAGTCCTGGCTATGCGACCACTGACACCAGGCAGACAATCTCTGAAGAGTCACAAATATGAGGAATTCTGCAGATGCTGGAAATTCAAGCAACACACATCGAAGTTTCTGGCAAACGCAGCAGGCCAGGCAGCACCTCTAGGAAGAGGTACAGTCGACGTTTCGGGCCGAGACTCTTCGTCAGGACTAACTGAAAGAAGAGCTAGCAAGAGACTTGAAAGGCAATCTGAAAGGCTTTCAAATCTCTTGCTAGCTCTTCTTTCAGTTAGCCCTGACAAAGGGTCTCAGCCCCAAACGTCAACTGAACCTCTGAAGAGTATTGGTAATGGCTGGGGTCATCCGTCTTGTAAAGACACTGCCCAGGAGAATGCAATGACAAACCGCTTCTGTCGAAAAATTTGCCAAGAACAATCATGAGACCATGATCACCATATCACATGACACGGCATGTAATGATGATGAAGATGACTCTTTCAAGATTAGTGACACCTTTCAATCTTTAGCCACCCTCTGGCCTAAAAAATCACTCCTTGTCTCTGTTCTAAAGGGACATCCGATTCTGAGGCTACATGCTCTGGTCCTAGATTCTCCCAACACAGGAAACATCCTCCGCACCTCCAGAGACCCCAGTGAGGCAATACAAATCTTACCTTTAGTCACATCCCCAAACCCACCCTCTTCAATAATCCTCACTGTAGTAAAATAGTTCAATAGTTCAAGCTTAATTATCTTTCAGCCATACATGAATACAGCCAAACAAAACAGCGTTCCTCTCGGGCCAAGGTGTGAAACGCATTACCAACAGTCACACACCACACAAGGCACATGTAATACATATAAGATAATTAGCACATATAAGATATCAGTAAAATACAGTCACACAAAAAATGTAGACCAAGAGCCTGAATCCGTGAATGTTGCAGAAAGCTGCAGTCGAACCCAATACACCTTGTCTTCTCCCGAGCAAGCAGGAGGGGCAGCACTGACTCCAGCTCCGATGCCAATCCACAATGCCTCCAGTAGAACGCACCACCTCTGATGCCTCTCTCCTGGGCAGCTGTAAGCAGGTGACACTGGGGCTCGAGGCTGAGTCCTTGCAACGACTGAGGCCCTGCGGCTAACCCACCCCCACCCCCGTCCGCTAATAAATCAGTGAATCGCACTGGCAGCATTTCACAGTAACATAATGTCCAACATAATCACACTATCATTTTATCCTCACATCTCCCCAGCTTCCCTCCTGGTCCTCCAAACCCACAGTTCTATTCTACCTCAATCCATGCCAGGCATCTTCAAAAACCTACACTACCCCTGCTCCTGGCCCTCCTGATCTACATCCACTACACTCCCCACCATCTCTCTCCCTTTCTCTAAAACTCTCTATCACAAAGCACCAATGACAATATCACTCATCCACCTCAATGGTCATCCAACATATAGGCTCCTTCCCAGCTATAGCTCTGGCTCAGTTTGGCCACTGGTCAGGACCCATCCACTCTTGGCCTCACGACCAAGTACAAGAATTGCAATGTTATCCCTGAAGATAAGCACCCTTTGGGTTGTGAACACAAGAGTTTCTGCAGATGCTGGAAATCTTGAGAAACACGTACAAAATGCTGGAGGAACTCAGCTGGTCAGGCGGCATTCATGGAGAGGAATAAACAGTCAACACTTCTGGCCAAGACCCTTCATCCGAATAGGAAAGGAAGGGGGCAGAAGCCAGAATAAGAAGGTGTGAGGAGGAAAGGGGTACAAACTGGTAGGTAGTAGGTGAGACCAGGGGAGGGGCAAGGTGAGTGGGTGAAGGAGTGGTAATTAAGTAAGAAGCTAGGAGGTGATAGGTGGAAAAGGTAAGAGGCTGAAGAAGAAGCAATCTGATAGGAGAGGAGAGTGGACCATGAAAGAATGGGAAGGAGGAAGTGAATCAGAGGGAGGCCAGGAGAAGATCTAGGGTAAGAAGGGAGTCAGAATGGGAATGTAAAAAGAAAGAAGGGGTGGGGGAAGAAATTAATACATATTAGAGAAATCAATGTACATGCCATCAGGTTGGAGGATACCCAGATGGAATGGGAGGTATTGCTTCTTCAAATCAAGAGGAGACCATGGACAGAAATGTTGGTTGGATTATGCCTAGGACCCTGAGACCAATGAGTGGAAGAGTTGCTGGCTTCCCCTTGGTATCTCCTTCATCCTTCTGGGTGAACTCAAACTTGTAGGCCAGTGTCTTTTCAACCCAACATGTACCCCAGGCCCTACACCACCAGGTTCAGGAGCAGTCATTACCCCACAACCATCAGTTTTGCGAACCAGAGCAGATAACTTCACTCACCCCAACAGTGAATTGATCCCACAACCAATGGACTCACTTTCAAGGACTCTATCTCATGTTTTTGCTATTTATTGCTTATTTACTATAATAATAATAACTATTATTAATGTTTCTTTATACTGTGAATGCCTACAAGAAAATTAACCCCAGATTTTATTTGGCAACATATATGCACTTTGATAATACATTTACTTTGAACTTTGAACTTTGACAGAATCAGAGATTTCAGCAGATAAATTATTTCACTCTCTGCCTCTAGTCGTGTAGTTCTGCTGGCTATAATTGGAAAAAAAATCAATATCAAAACCAGCCTGTCTGACAGAACACACTTGCCTGTCAGCATTCCGGGCACAGGTTTTACATTAGCAGCAGCTGAAGCAAATACTTTGCGTTTCACAGAGAAGTTGCTCATCTGGGATCTGTACAGGACCTTCCATGCTCCCTGCATTCCTTACAGTTCAATGATCAGATCTGTATTCCCTGTAAATAACTGGTATCAGCCACAGGCAGTAACTAATCTTATAACTGGGGAAATAGTTTCAAGAATCAGGGATGAAGGATCAACTTTATTCACCATATACACTTATACATGTTCGGGATTTGCTGTGGTGTGTTGGTCGGGGCACGACAGGCAACAAAAAACAACAACGTTCGACAATTAGAAACAATAAAGAATTATATAAAATTAAAGTGTGGATTAGGAATAAAATATGCATAAATACATGAATATATAATGTGATCAGCATTCTAAAAGGAGGTAATAGATAGAGGAGGGTGGGGGGGTGCTAAATAAAATGGTTGATCAGATGTAACTGCCTGGGGGAAGAAACTCTTAAGATGATGTGAATTTTTTTGCTTTAATTGTCCTATAGCACTTTCCAGAAGGGATCTTTTGGGGGAAAAAAGGCAGTCTGCAGGATCCACAATGATTTTTCCTGCTTGTTTCTTTGTCCCGGACACATAAAAGTCCTGCAGCGATTGCACATTGTAGCCAATCATCTTTTCTGCTGACCTGACGGTTGACTGTAGTTTTTGTACACTGGGAGAGGATGCCACACCAAACCAGACAGTAATGGCTGATGTGAGGATGCTCTCTGTGATGGCAGTGTAGAATTGCATCAGTATGTTCTGGGGGAGATGGAATATTCTCCCACTAAGCAATGTGCAGGCCATTCATTGTTCATTACACCACACACTTGAATAATAAACATAACAGGCCATTTATTTTTAATTCATTCCTTTATTTTGTTGCCTATAGCGATGCCCTTTAACCAGGAGGGAGCAGGATTCTGCCCCAAGGCATTCGGCAGAACAGTATGGCACGTTGACCACTGCAAACAGACTAGAGGTACAGCTGGGAGAAAGCATGAAACCTGCTTGCACCCTGCACATCCTGCAACTCCCGAAACAGACAGTGCAAGGAGTTGTACAGCAGGCAGACAAACGACTGATAACATATTGACCGAGCGAAATTACATCAGGGAGCACCCAGCTGCAAGCGTGCTGAAGATACCAAATATATCAGATTACATAACATCACTCACCTTGCCAAAACTATACTGACTGTAGGCACAACTGCACAGCCGTGCATGCTCAGTTACATGTCGATGCATACATTTCCGTTGACCTTTTGGGAATTGGCTGTGATGTGTGGTTCAGGGCGCAACAACATTGGCTGAGCTTCCTACTGGGGAGAGTTTCCCTATTGCTTGAGCTTACTGTTGGAGATGTTGTGTGGGCATGTGGCCAAGCGGTTAAGGCATAGGACTAGCGACCTGAAGGTCGTGAGTTCAAGCCCCAGCCGAAGCAATGTGTGTGTCTTTGAGCAGAGCACTTAATCACACAGCGCTCTGCGACGACACTGGTGCCAAGCTGTATGGGTCCTAATGCCCTTCTCTTGGACAACATTGGTCTCGTGGAGAGGGGAGACTTTCCAGGCGCACATCCATGGTCTCGTAAGACTAACAGATGCCTTTACCCTTTTTTCACTGTTGGAGCTAGCTTAAGGTGCAGACTGGCCTGGCATTCAGAATCAGATTTATTTTATTCAGAGATACTGTGTGGAACAGGCTCTTCCAGTCCAACGAGCCCAGCAACCCACCGATTTATCCCTAGCCTAATCGCAGGACAATTTATGTTGACCAATTAACCAACTAATCAGTACAGCTTTGGAGTGACGGAGGAAACTGGAGCACCTGGAGGAAGCCTACGTGCACACGGAAAGGAATGTAGAAACTTACTAGCCAAGGGCATATGAAGCCCCGAGCTGTAACAGCGTCACGCTGACTGCTGCGCTAGCATGACGCCCACTGACATCACTGACAGGTGTCGTTAAGTTTTGCCGCAGTGAAGTCCAAGGCATAAACAATTTCTTAAAGTTACAATAAGAATAAATAAGAATAAATAAATAATCCAAAAGTGGAATAGCAAGGTAGTGTTCGTGGGTTCGATGTCCATTCAGAAATCTGATGGCAGAGGGGAAGAGGTTATTCCTGAAACATTGAGTGTGTGTCTTCAGGTTCCTGTACCTTCTCCTTGATGGTTGTCAAAATCAAAGTCAAAGTAAACGTACTATCAAAGTACGTATATGTCACCATATACTACCTTGAGATTCTTTTATTTACAGGAAAATAAAGAAGTGCAATAGAATTTATGAAAACTGTACATAAACTGTCAAACATCCTTTAGTCTTGCAAGACCATGGATCTGCGCCTGGAAAGTCTTCACTCTCCAGGGCGCAGGCCTGGGCAAGGTTGTATGGAAGACCAGCAGTTGCCCATGCTGCAAGTCTCCCCTCTCCACGACACCGATGTTGTCCAAGGGAAGGGCATTAGGACCCATACAGCTTGGCACCAGTGTCGTCACAGAGCAATGTGTGATTAAGTGCCTTGCTCAAGGAGACAACACGTTGCCTCGGCTGGGGCTCGAACTCATGACCTTCAGGTAGCTAGTCCAACGCCTTAACCACTTGGCCACATACTGTCAAACAACCAATGTTGAAAAATAACTCAATTGTGCAAAAGAAAAACATATTTAATACTGAGAACGTGAGTTGTAGAGTTATTAAAAGTGAATCTATGAGCTGTGGAATCAGTTAAGGGTTGAGATGAGTGAAGTTACCCACACAGAGTCAGGAGCCGGATGGCTGTAGGGTTATAACAGGTCGTAGTGAGTAGAGGGCGTGTGCCAGGTGGTTAAGGTCCTTAATGATGGATGTCACTTTCTTGAGACACCTCTTTTTGAAGATGTCCTCAATGGTGGGCAGGGTTGTGACTGTGATGGAGCTGGCTGAGGCTACAAACCTCTGCAATTTGTTCTAATCCTGATGATGCTGCAGTCAGAATGCTCTCTACCGTACATCGGTACAAATTTACTGGAGTCTTTGGTGACATCGCAAATCTCCTCTTGAATCTTTAAATTGAAATCAGCAAATCTACTGAAACTCCTCATGAAGTAGAGCCACTCCATGCCTTCTTCGTGATTATACCCCATTGAGGTAGAGAGTTGCACTGCTCAGAAATGGCCCCTTGAACCCATTCTGTCCATGCCTACAATGCAGTGCACTCAGCCAATTAGGGAGTGAAGCTGCATTTGTCTCAAGGTATACAGGGCTGTGCCCTTGTTAGGGAAATACTGCATTACTCTTAAAGATCTAATGATTAGCTTTGTTTGTCACATGTGCATCAAAACATCCAATAAGGAATGTCATTTGCATCACGACCAACACAGCGCTGGGGCCAGCCTGCAAGTGTCGCCATGCTTCCGACACCAACGCAGCATGCCAACAATTTACTGACCCTTACCTGTACATCTTTGGAATATGGGAAGCACCCAGAGGAAACCCAAGTGGTCACAGTGAGAACGTACTGACTGCTTACAGACAGCGGTGGGAATTGAAGCCCGACTGGTAATTGCTGGTGGTGTAAAGCTTTGCTCTAACTGCTACGTGGCTGTGCTGTACTGTACCATGTATATCTATCTATACAGTTCTAGTAATGTGAGAGATGTTATGTCATTCAATGTATATGTAACTATGTAACAAATTCGCTGCTACCGACCGATGATCATTCTCAAGGTGTGATATATAATAAGAAAAGCTTTCTCACACTCCATTCTGCATTCAGGTGCCCATCAATCAAAGTTCAAAGTAAATTTATTACCGAAGTATGCGTATAGTATGTCACCATGTACTACCCTGAGATTCATTTTCCTGCAGGCATTCGCAGTAGATAGAAAGAAATACAAAAGAATTAATGGAAACTACACACAAAGATGGTCAAACAACCAACGTGCAAAAGAAGACAAACTATGTAACACTATACATACATACATACATAAATAACACTGAGAACGTGAGTTGTAGAGTCCTTGAAAGTGAGTTCATAGGTTGTGGAATCAGTTCAAAGTTGAGGTGAGTGAAGTTATCCATGTTGGTTCAGGAGGCTGATGGTTGAAGGATAATAACTGTTCTGAACCTGGTGCTGTGGGACCTAAGGCTTCACTACCTCCTTCCTTTATAATCAGTGATGCATACAGTATACTAATAACATGGAAGATGAGGAGATGATGAAAGTATTGTCTTATTGGCAATAGAGGTTGTTAAAGCTTCATTTATCTAAGCAGAGCACATATGAGCAGTAATATGCCAAAAATGCTCTGGATTTGGATTCTTGAGATGAATGCAGTGTGGAGGAACAGAGGGATCTTTAGGTCTATGTCCACAGATCCCTGAAAGTGTGTGCAAGTTGATAGGGTTGATGAGAAGGCGTGTGGTGAGTTGGTCTTCATTAATCTGTGGATTCAGTTCAAGAGCCGTCAGATGATTTTGCAGCTCTATAAAACCCTGGTAGACCACACTTGGAATATTGTATTCAGTTCTGGTCACCTTGTTATGGGAAGAAGGTAGAAAATTTAAAGAGAATACAGAGCAGATTTACCAGGATGCTGTGTAGATTAGACAGCATGTCTTACAGGACAGTTTGAGTGAATTGGGCCTTTTCTTTCTGGAGTAAAGGAGGATGAGAGGTGAACTGATAGAAGTATACAACATGATAAGAGATGTACACACAGGGACCACATTATTAGGCATTTCCTGTACCTAATAAAGTGGCCACTAAGTGTATGTTCATGGTCTTCTGCTGCTGTAGTCTATCTACTTCAAGATTTTATGTGTTGAGCATTCAGAGATGCTCTTCTACACACCACTGTTGTAACGTGTGGTTATTTGAGTTACTGTTCCCTTCCTGTCAGTTTGAACCAGTCTGAACAGTTCTCTGACCTCTGTCATTAACAAGGTGTTTTTCACCCACAGAACTGCCACGCACTGAAAGCCTATTGTTTTTCACACCATTCTCTGTGAACTCTAGAGACTGATTTTCATGAAAATCCCAGGAGATCAGCAGTTTCTGAGATACTTAAACTACCCTGTCTGGCACCAACAATCATTCCGCGGTCAAAGATCACATTTCTTCCCCATTCTGATGTTTGGTCTGAACAACAACTGAACCTCTTGACCATGTCTGCATGCTTTTATGAATTGAGTTGCTGCCACATGATTGGCTGATTCGATATTTGCATTGATGACAAAGTATACAGGTGTCACTGAGTTCAATAATAACATAGCATATGGGGAGGGACATAAATTATTATTTTAATGCCAATATAAGCCATTAAAGTTATATTTATCTGAGCACATATGAGCAGTAATATGCCAAATGCTTCGGATTCTTGAGATGAATACAGTGTGGAGGAACAGAGGGACTTTGGGGTCCACGTCCACAGATCCCTGAAAGTTGCCATGAAAGTTGATAGGATGGTTAAGAAGACGAATGGTCTGTTAGCTCTTCATTAGACAGGGGATTGAGTTCAAGAGCCATGTGGTGATGCTGCCTCCATAAAACCCTGGTTAGACCACACTTGGAATATTTTGTTCAGTTCTGGTCACCTCATTATAGGAAGGATGTGGAAGCTTTAGAGGAAGTGCAGAGGAGATTTATCAGGATGCTGCCTGGATTAGACAGCATGTCTTATGAAGATAGGTTGAGTGAGCTGGAGCTTTTCTCTTTGGAGTGAAGGAGGATGAGAGGCTCCTTGATAGAGGCATACAAGATGATGAGAGGCATCGACAGAGTGGACAGCCAGAAACTTTTTCCCAGGCCGAAAATGGCTAATACAAGGGAGCATAGTTTTAAGGTGACTGGAGGAAAGTATAGGGAGGATTTCAGAAGTAAGTTTTTTTATTCGGAGAGTGGTGGATGTGTGGAACACTCTGCCATGGATGGTGGTGTTAGAGGCAGATACATTAGGGACATTTAAGGGATGCTTAGATAGGTACATGGATGATAGAGAAATGGAGGGCTGTGTAGGAGGGAAGGATTAGATTGATCTTAGAGTAGGCTAAAACGTCAGCACAACATTGTGGCCGAATGGCCAGTATTGTGCTGTAGTGTTCTATTTTCTATGTTCTATGAATGGTAACTACTTTATCCTTAGTGTCAAAGTCTTGGCTATGTAATATGAAAGTTAGATCAGGTGGCAGTGATTGTGTTGGAGAGGGATAATGGAAAACTGGGTTGTATATTTCTGCTTTGGAAACCTAACACCTCTCAATAAATTATGCCTGATCGTGGCCAGTGATGTGTCACAGGGCAATGTGTGTAAGCTGTATTCATCAATCTATCCTCAAATAAAGATTTTATCTAGAAGTACAAATAGTAATCATAAGCACAAGCTATTCTGCAGATGCTGGAAACCCAGAACAGCACACACTAAATGCCATCAGTGGGTCAGACAACATCTACGGATAGGAATACACAGTCAACGTTTCAGCTCGAGACTCTTCATCAGGACTGGAAAGCAAGGGAAAAGAAGCCAGAACAAGAAGGTGTGGGGGGGGGGTGAGGTGCTGGTGGGGTGGGGGGTGGAGGGTGGGGAGGAGTACAAGCTGTCAGGTATAGGTGGAACCAGGTAAAGGGAAAGGTGGGTGGGTGGGTGGGGGAGGGGGATGAAGTAAGAAGCTGGGAGATGATAGGTAGAAAACATAAAGGGCTGAAGAAGAAGGAAGCTGATAGGAGAGGAGAGTGAACCATGGGAAAATGGGAAGGAGGAGGGCACCAGAGAGAGATGATGGGGAGGTGAGAAGAGAAGAGGAAAGAGGGAAGCCAGATGGGGAATGAAGAAAGAGATAAAGAGGGTGGGAGGAGAAATCACCAGAAGTTAGAGAAATCAATTTTCATGCCATCAGGTTGGAGGATCCCCAGATGAAATACGAGGTGCTGCTCACCCAACCTGAGAGAGGCCTCATCGTGGCAGTAGAGGAGGCCATGGACTAACATGTTGGCGTAGGAACGGGAGTGGAAATGTGTGTGGCCACCATGAAATCCCGCCTATTGTGGCGGACAGAACAGAGGTGCTCCCCCAGGCTATGTCGGGATTGTACTGGTCAGCAGGTTTGCAGATAAGACAATCGAATGGTTTGTAATGAAAGCCCTGCGCTATGTTAAATTGCCAAGGTTGTCTTAAAAGTATATTTATGACCTTGAATGGAATCCTATGATCCTGAGATATATCACATCAGTGATGTGACCCGGGGGGGGGGGGGGCGGGGGAGGTCATTGGGAGTTTCTGGAATTTCAACGTCAGACAACCTCACCCGAGAGACTCAGCTAGGGTTGACCGGGCCCCGGCTTATGACCCAGCAGCCTTAGTCCACGGGTCACATCTCCTGATCCATAGCCATCTGGAGGCTCGCTCAGCAGCCTCTGTGATGGTCCTGACGGCTCTTTTCTTTGCAGACCCCGTAATACCAAAGAGAGAGTAGGTTCTAGAGAGTGAGCAGCCAGTTAAACCTCTACACCCCACCTCTATAGGCTCGCAATGTGCCCTCTGCTGATGTCCCTGGCACTGCTCTACCAGCTCCTGGTATTTGGCCTTCTTACACTGGAACACCTTCTCAATCCAGTCTTCCCAAGGCACTAGGCACAAAATGCAGGAGGAAATCAACAGGCCAGGCGCCACATAAACAGTTGATGTTTCGGGCTGAGACCCTTCATCAGGACACCGTCCCAAGGCACTGTCAGCTCTACCTTGACCACTGCTTTGAGGTTTCTATTTGTAGGATGTGTCACAAAAACCTCGAAGAATCCTTAGGATCCAGTAGGGGTGTAGAGTAGAATACAAGCACCACGTATAATTTCTTATTGTATAATTACAGCCTGGTCTGGTCTGGGCAGTCGTATGAGTGAGTGGACGACAGGGCTGGTTATGGGGTGAACCAGGCCAGTGTGAACAGCTGCCCTACCTTTCATCTCTATCATGGAGGATTTTAAATCCTGTCGGCCCACTCTTCCGGCTGGAGATCAACATGCAGGGTGAGTAGTCACGTACAGGAGGAAGGATGAGAAGAGGGAAACAAAATTAGTGACAGAAAAGTTCAGCTCGCACATAAAATAAAGGTTGTATTGCACACAGTGAACACAAGACAGGAAATGCCCATTTAATCTTTCAATACCCGCAGGAATACTTAACTGTTCATTTCATAGTAATGAGGGACATGTCTGCATTTAGCATAGAGCTGCTAAACAGCATTTCAGATTACTTTTCAATAAGATTTATTTAAATATAGTTGCTTTAATTGAAGGAGAAAATGAAGATTTATGTGGCACGCTCCCTTGTATCCAGTAAAACTAATTCCATTTGATGTTTTACTAAAATGTCTGTGCTACCCTTTGCTGTACAGTTCAACAGCTCAAACTGCTAACAATTACTCTTATTTAAAAAGATGTTTCCCCTTTAGGTACTGAATTTGAAAATGAATGTCGTTGTTATGCTAACCTTCAGTAACATGGCAAATATAAACCAGCGAATTTGCTAATGGTTTGACTTAAAGATCGTTATATTATTCGCTCTCCAGCGTACACCATTCATCTTGCTCTACAGTGCCTAGTAGATATTCACCCAGACTAATGTCTCTTTCCCCTCACAAAACAAAACTCTTGGAAATCAACACCTTATCTTTAAATTCTGAAATATCATCAACGAACCATCTGCAATGTTTACCTCATACTTTGCATACATAGGAGGTTTGCTTTGTTTTAATGTATTTGTAGTGACAGACCATCTAATCCTAAATACCACGTGGGTGAGCTGAAAGATCACAGTCCACTGTCACAAGGGCGTAGCAGTTAGTGCAACGCTATTGCAGCTTTGGGTGTCGGAGTTTGGAGTTCAATTCCGACGCCGCCTGTAAGGAGTTTGTACGTCCTCCCCGTGGGATGCATGGGTGTCCCTCAGGTGCTCCAGTTTCCTCCCACAGTCTAGAGCCGTACCGGTTGGGTTAATTGATCATTGTAAATTGTCCAGTGATTAGTTAGGGTTAGTCGGGGCTGTTGGGGGGTGGAGGGGTGAAGAGCCAGAAGGACCTATTCTGTCCTGTATCGTTAAAATAAATAAATAAACCACAGAAAAATACACTTGAACTTTCCGATTGACATCTACCCTTGGAGATGAATATTATACTGAAGAATCCCATTACTGTTAAACCCACTTATGACTGTGAGGCTAAGCACAACTCCAATGCCATATTTCAGTTTACTGATGACACCACTGTCGTTGGCCAAATAGAATGTAGTGAAGAATAAGTATACAGGAGGGAGATTGAAAATCTGGCTGAGTGGTGCCACAACAGCCTCTGACTCAATGTCAGCAAGACCAAGGAGCTGACTATTGACTTCAGGAGGAGGAAACCAGAGGTCCATGAGCCAGTTCTCACTGAGGGATAAGAGATGGAGATGGTCAGCAACTTTAAATTCCTCGATGCTATCATTTCAGAGGATCTGTCCTGTGTCCAGTGTGCAAATGCTATTACGAGGAAAACAGGACAGCACTTCTACTTCCTTAAAGTTTGTGAGGATTTGGCACGACATCTAAAACTTTGATAAACTTCTATAGATGTGTGGTGGAGAGTTGATGGATATCATGGCCTAGTATGGAAACTCCAATGCCCTTGAATGGAAAATCCTGCAAAAAGTCGTGGGTATGGCCTAGTTCATCACAGGCAGAGCACTTCCCACCATTGAGTACATCTACATGGAGCGTTGTCACAGGAAAGCAACTTCCTCCATCAAGGACCCCACCACCCTGGCTACTTCTCACTGCTGCCATCAGGAAGAAGGTGCTTCAACACCCCCACCACCAGGTTCAGGAGCAGTTACTACCCCTCAACCATCAGGCTCATGAATCAAAGGGGATAATTTCTCTCTCCCTATCTCTGAACTGTTTCCACAACCTTTGGACTCATTTTCAAGGACTCTTCAACTCATGCTTTTGATTCTCCATGCTCAATTACTTATTATTATTGTAGTTTTATTTTTTTCTCAGCTCAAGCTGGTAAAACCTGAGGCACAGGCATAGCCAAGCACACTCATTTCTCAATTGCTGGGAAATTTTGGACTATTTTAGTGGTGTTCAGTATTGTCACATTTTGGAGATTTACATAAATATTGCTTTGTAGGCTTAATTGTTTAATGCTATTGTGTGGTGATAGACCATAGGACCATAAGACATAGCAGCAGAATTAGGTCATCTGGCCCATCGACTCTGCTCCAGCATTCAATCACAGCTGATCCTTTTTTCTTCTCCTCCTCAACCCCAGTTCCCGGCCTTCTCCCCATAACCTTTGATGCCATGTCCAATCAAGAACCTATCAATCTCTGCCTTAAATATACCCAACGACCTGGCCTCCGCATCTGCAAGTGGCAACAATACCTCAAATTCATCACCCTTTGGCTAAAGAAATTTCTCTACATCTCTGTTTTGAAAGGATGCTCCTCTATCCTGAGGCTGTGCCCTCTTGTTCTAGACTCATGCACTATGGGAAACATCCTTTCCACATCTACTCTGTCTAGGCCTTTCAATATTCAAAAGGTTTCAATGAGATCCCCCCTCATCCTTCTGAATTCCAGTGAGTACAGACCCAGAGCCATCAAATGTTCCACGTATGATAACCCTTTCATTCCTGGAATTATCATTGTGAATCTCCTCTGGACTCTCTCCAATACCAGCACACCTTTTCTAAGATGAGGGGGCCAAAACTGTTCACAATAATCAAGGTGAGGCCTCACCAGTGCCTTATAAAGGCTCAGCATCACATCCTTGCTCTTGTATTCTAAACCTCTGGAAATGAAAGCAAACCTGGCATTTGCCTTCCTCACCACCGACTCAACCTATAAGTTAACCTTCAGGGTGTTCTGCACAAGGACTCCCAAGTCTCTTTGCATCTCAGATTTTTGGATTTTCTCCCCATTTAGAAAATATTCCACACATTTATTTGTACTACCAAAGTGTATGACCATGCATTTTCCAACATTGTATTTCATTTGCCACTTTCTTGCCCATTCTCCTAATCCTTCTGCATCCTACCTGTTTCCTCAACATTACCTGCCCCTCCACCAATCTTTGTATCATCTGCAGACTTGGCAACAAAGCCATCTATTCGATCATCTAAATCATTTACATACAGTATAAAAAGAAGTGGTCCCATCACCGACTCCTGCGGAACACCACTAGTCACTGGCAGCCAACCAGAAAAGGACCTTTTTATTCCCACTCGCTGCCTCCTACCAATCAAGCAATGCTCTAACCATGTTAGTAACTTTGCTGTAATACCATTGGCTTTTAACTTGGTAAGCAGCCTCATGTGTGGCATCTTGTCAAAGGCTTTCTGAAAGTCCAAATATACAACATCCACTGCATCCCCTTTATCTATCCTACTTGTAATCTCCTCAAAGAATTCCAACAAGTTCGTCAGGCAGGATTTTTCCCAAAGGAAACCATGCTGACTTTGTACTACCTTAACTTGTGTCACCAAGTACTCCATCACCTGATCCTTAACAATTATCTCTAACATCTTCCCAAACACTGAGGTCAGGCTAACTGGTCTATAATTTCCTTTCTGCTACCTGTGGAGTAACGTTTGCAATTTTCCAATCCTCCGGCAGCATTCCAGAGTCCAATGATTTTTGAAATATCATTTCTAATGCCACCACATTCTCTAATGCTGCCTCTTTCAGAACCCTAGAGTGCAGTTCATCTGGTTAGGTGACTTATGTAACTTTAAGTCTTTCAACTTTTTGAACACCCCCTCCCTTGTAATAGTAACTACACCCACTTCTCTTCCTTCACACACTACAACATCAGGCATACTGCTAGTGTCTTCCACAGTGAAGACTGATGCAAGATACTCATTTCGTTCATCAGCCATCTCCTTGTCCCCCGTTATTATTTCTCCTGCCTCATTTTCTAGTGGTCCTATATCCACTCTCATTTCCCTTTTATTTTTAACATACTTGAAAAACTTGTATTATCCGCTTTGATATTATTTGCTAGCTTGCTTTCATATTTCATCTTTTCCCTTCTAATGATTTTTTAGTTGCTCTCTGTAGGTTTTTAAATACTTCTCAATCCTCTATCTTCCCACTAATTTTTGCTTTGTTGTATGCCCTTTCTCTTGCTTTTACAATAGCCTTGACTTCCTGATGTTAAGATAATAGCAATTGCAGGTATTACTAGTGGGACAATGTATACCCTGTTCGTGTCCCATAGTCTTCCAATTTCCCCTTTTAGTTCAGCATATCTCTGGTGTTTTTCACTTATTGATTTCTGCTTGTTATGTGTGTTTGGAATGGCTATATCTATTATTTGTATATATTATTATTATTATTAATTTCTTTTTGTATTTGCACAGCTTGTTGTCTTCTGCATATCAGCTGTTTGTCCATCCTGTTGGGTATGGTTTTTCATTGATTCTATTGTGTTTCTTGTTTCTACTGTGTATGCCCACAAGGAAATAAATATCAGGGTTGAATATGGTGACATATATATACACACTTTGATAACTAATTTACTTTGAACTTTGCTCTTGAGAGAAAAATTGAAGAATAATTGCACTGCCCTCATAACTTTTGACACTTTTCATGCCCTTACTAGTCAAGAACCTATTGACCTCCACTTTAAATGTACCCAATGCCTAGGCCTCCACAGCCATCTATGGTAATGAATTCCACAGATTCACCACCCTCTGGTAACCCCTGTTCTAAGGGGACGTCTTTGTATTCTGAGGCTGTGCCCTCTGGTCCTAGACTCCATCACTATAGGAAATATCCTCTCCACCTCCACTCTATCTAGGCTTTTCAACATTTGACAGGTGTCAACAAGATCCCCCTTCATTCTTCTAAACTCTAGTGAGTACAAGCCCAGAGCCATCAAACCCTCCTCATACATTAACCCTTTCATGCCCCTGAGCATTCCAGTGAACCTCTTTTGGATTCTCTCCAGTGCCAGCACATCCTTTCTTGGGTAAGGGGCCCAAAACTGCTCACAATATTCATGTTATATTAAAAGATCCACTTATTATTGAAGGATGAATATCATAATTAAAATAGCAGAAAAGGAAATGAAATAAATACGCAAAGTTTTTGCATGATAGTCTTACTTTTTCAGTATGTGATTTACCAATTTGTGATTCCTGTTTGCTATCCCAACTGGTGTACATTAGTTGGGTTAGCAAACCTGAAGAAGGGTCTGGGCCCAAAGCCTGGACTGTTTATTCATTTCCATTGATGCTGCCTGACCTCCTAAGTTCCTCCAGTATTTTGTGTGTGTTACTTTGGACTTCCAGCATCTACAGAATTTCTTGTGTTTATGACATACATTATTCTATTTGCTGGCATGTTATTAATGGTATCTTCCTGTGTTTTTCAACTCATCCATTTCCCAATGCTCTAAACTAGGGGTTCTCAAAGTTTTTATGCCATGGACCCCTACCATTAACCAAGTGACCTGTGGACCCCAGGTTGGGAACCCCTGCTCTAAATTCATGTCATTCACGTGCCTCTCCACATATTTCTTAAATGTATCTGATGTACCACTTCCTCTGGTAGTTGGTTCCACTTGTTTACCACCCACTGTGTAAAAAACCCTTCAAGTTTTTTTTATTGAACCTTTAACCTCTAACCTCAAAATATTGTCCTTTAGTTTTCTTTTCCCAACCCTGGAAGAAAGCCATACATCTTATCAATACCCCCTCTTGATTTTATATCCATCCCTCAGTCATCCCTCAGTCTCCTACGTTACAGGTCAGTAAAGGCCCAGAGTGTCTAATGTCTCTCTATAACTCGGTCCCATGAGACCTGGCAACATCCTTGAAAGTCTCTTTCACACCCTCCAATTTAAGCACATTCAGGGTGACCTGAACTGAACACAATATTCCAAGTGTGGGTCTTGTACAACCGCGACACAACCTCCCAATTTCTGTGTCAGTGCCCTGACTGAGCACGCCAAATGTCTTCTTCACCTCCCTGTCTACCTGTGACTCCACTTTAAGGGAACTATGCACCTGTACTCCAAGGCCCCTCTGTTCTTCAACAGCCAGGGCCCTTCTTTGCAATGTAAAATTTGTTCATCCAAAATATATCTCTTTGCAGTTATCAAAGTTAAATTCCATTTGCCATTCCTCAGCCCATCTACACGGACAATCATGATCCGGCTGCATTCCTTGATACTCCACTCTACTGCCTATGATACTCCCTGTGTTAGTGTCATCTGCAGACTTATTAACTCTTCAACGTATATTGTCTTCCAAATCGTTAATATCAATGACAAATAACAATGAGCTATACCAACCCCTGGGGCACACCACTAATCACAGGGCTCCAGTCTGTGAAAGATCTTTCTATCATTACCTTCTGTTTCCTACTCTCTGGCCAATATTGTATCCAGTATTGGAAAAAAAAGGAAATTGCCTTTTAAACTCACGAGAGAGCATAGGCCATCAACATTTTGCTGTTGATGTTTCTGTAGCAGGCAATTTCTTTTTTGCAAGGCCAAGTTGCTAGCTCAATGCTCAACCCAGCATGAATGGAAAGCATGCCAGGGGAACTGGCTGGGTTTGAACTCGGGAACCTTCGCTCCGAAGTCCGGCACTGATGCCACTATGCCACCAGCCGGCTAGTATTGGTACTTGAGTACTATTATTAGCCTTGATACTGACTGAGTCATAGTCACATAGAGACACAGACCAGAAACAACCCTGCAGCCCATCGGGTCACACTGACCATCCACACCGAATTTTACATTGATTCTATCCTAACTCATTCGAAAAGATAAAGAATAGCTTTTTTGGTCACAAGTACAATAAAATACGTTGCCTGAGTCAGCGAGGACCGTGCCGGGCAGCCTACATGTGTCACTACTCTTCCA
Organism: Mobula birostris; assembly: GCF_030028105.1. Taxonomy (NCBI): domain Eukaryota; kingdom Metazoa; phylum Chordata; class Chondrichthyes; order Myliobatiformes; family Myliobatidae; genus Mobula; species Mobula birostris. The sequence continues at coordinate 7,229,073 of NC_092395.1, read as the reverse complement.
GAGCCTGCACAACATGCCCATAACTCAATAACCCTAGCCCGTACCACTTTGAAAAGTGGGAGGAAATCAGAGCACCCAGAGGAAACCCACGTGGTCATGGGGAGAACGTTCAAGCTCCTTACAGACAGCGCTGGGAATTGAATCCTGGTGTTAAGAAGGCTGCTTAGCAAGATAAGAGCCCATGGTATTACAGGAAAAAGCACTGGCTGATTGGCAGGAGGCAAAAAGTGGGAATACAGGGAGTCTTTCCTGATTGGCTGCTGGTGGCTAGTGGTGTTCCACAGGGGCTGGCATTAGGACCGCTGCGTTTTACATTGCATGCCATTGATTTGGATGATGGAATTGATGGCTTTGTGGCCAAGTTTGTGGATGATGCGAAGATAGGTGGAAAGGCAGGTAGATCTGAGGAAGCAGGAAGGCTGCAGAAGGACTTGGACATTTTAGGAGCATGCTTTGAGTCGGTGGACTAGACCGTATTCAGGGGCTGAATGAATACACCACAGCTGACAATGACTTCATTAAAACCTGTGTGGGTGAGTGTGTGCTTGTGGGAACATACTGTGCATACCCAGATCAAAAGACATGGGTGAATCAAGAGGTTGGTAGCCTCCTGAGGGTTAGATCTGTGGCATTCAAGTTTGGCGACCCAGGGCTATACAAGGTGATGAAGTGCATTGAGAGGCTGGTTATAGCTGGAGGTAACTCCTGTCTCAGTGAGGAACTGGACCCTCTGTAATTTGCCTATCGCCACAATAGATCTACAGCAGAAGCAATCCCGTTGGCTCTTCACATGGCCTTGAATCACCTGGACAATACTAACACCCATTTCAGGATGCTGTTTAGGCATTTAACACAGTTCTGATCAAAAAGTTCCAAAACCTGGGCCTCTGTACCTCCCTTTGCAACTGGATCTTCAACTACCTAACCGGAAGACCACAATCTGCGTAGATCGGAAAGAACATCTCCACCTTGCTGATAATCAACACTGGCGTACCTGAGGGGTGTGTGCTTAGCCCACTGCTCTACTCTCTCTATACCCATAACTGTGTGGCTAGGCACAGCTCTAATGCCATCTATAAATTTGCCAACTACACAATTCTTATTGGCAGAATTTCAGATGATGACAACAGGGTGTGTAGGAGTGAGATATATCAGCTAGTTGAGTGGTGTCACAACAACAACATTGCACTCAACGTCAGTAAGACCAAAGAAATGATTGTGGACTTCAGAAAGGGTAAGATGAGGGAACACACACCATCATTAAGGGCCCCCATCACTCAGGACATGCCCTCTTCTCATTGCTGCTATCAGTGAGGAGGTACAGGAGCCTGAAGGCACACACTCAACGATTCAGGAACAGCTTCTTCCCCTCTGCCATCAGGGAGGAGGTACTGGAGCCTGAAGACACACACTCAACAATTCAGGAACAGCTTCTTCTCCTCTGCCATCAGATTCTGAATGGACATTGAACCCATAAACACTACCTCACTACTTTTTTTTTAGTTTTATTGTTGAACTACTTTTTTAATGCATTTTTAAAAATAATTTTATAATTTTAAAATAATTTTAAATTAAAAAAAACATTTTTTTAAAAATACTTTCTTTAAACTTTTTTACTTTTTAATACTATTTTATATATATTTAACTACTTATATATAAGAAGTGATATTAAATCTGATTCTGATTCTGAAGTGGCAAATGGAATACAGTGTTGGGAAGTGGATGGTCATACATTTTGGTAGAAGGAATAAAAGTCTAGACTATTTTCTAAATGTGGAGAAAATTCAAAACTCCAAGGTGTAAAGGCACTTGGGAGTTCTAGTGCAGGATTCCCTATGGGTAAATTTGCAAGTTGAGTTGGTGGTGAGGAAGGCAAATGCAATGTTAGAATTCATTCCGAGAGGACTAACAGGGATGAAATGTTGAGACTTTATGAAGCACTGGTGACCCCTCGCTTGCAGTGTTGTGAACAGTTTTGGGCCCCTTCTCTAAAAAAGGATGTGCTGACACTGGAGAGAGTTCAGAGGAGTTTCATGAGAATGATGCCGGGAATGGAATTATCGTATGAGAAATGATTGATGCCTCTGAGGCTTTGCTCACTGGAATTTAGAAGACTGAGAAGGGATCTCACTGAGACATATCCAATGTTGAAGTGCCTAGATAGAGTTGATGTTTCCTATGGTGAGGGATCTAGAATCAGAGGATAGAGGGGCATCTATTTAGAACAGAAATGGGGAGAAATTTCTTTTGCCAGAGGGTGGTGAATCTGTGGAATTCTTTGCCAAGGCAGCTGTGGAGGCGAGGTGATTAGGTGTATTTAAGGCAGAGGCTGGTAGATTCTTAATTAGTCAGGGTGTGAAGGGTTACGGGGAGAAGGCAGGAGATTGGGGCTGAGTGGGAAATGCATCAGCCATGATAAAATGGCGGAGCGGCCTCAATGGGCCAAGTGGAACTAATTCTGCTCCTATCTCTTATGGTCTTTGCTACAAACAGCATGGAGGACACACAATCCATTGAGCATATTAGAATTGTGCACACCCTCAAACTCAAACCAGTTAGTGTGATCTCCCATCTCAGGGGAGAAGAGAAATTAATGGGAGATATTAAGGACATGAAAGACTGAGAGATTTATGGACTTGATTCAATGGCAGAACAAGTTGGAATGTCAAAATTACCTTTTCCTGTTCTTAAGATATGAAGTAGATGAACTACATAAGTCAAAGAAAAATACAGTACTGTGTAAAAGTCATAGGCACATATATTGTATATAGCTAAGGTGCCTAAGACTTTTGCACAGCACTATATTTGTCATTGTGGAGCAGAGGGCAAGTTTTTAAATCTGGTGGGATCAAAGGATGTTGGGAATGGTGGGGGTAGAGCCTCGCGGGAGGGCTGTGGGACAGGTGGCAGAGCAGAAGTGCCAGGCGTTTGTGGGGTGGGGTTGGCAGGGGTGCAAGCACAGACAACCCTGAGACACCAGGCAAGGTCATCTGATTCCAAACAATTGGTTTATTGATCATTACTGAATGTCTCTCTGGTGCTTCCCGCTCCCTCCCCTCTCCCTTCCCCTTTTCCCAACCATGATTCCCCTCTCCCTGTTCCCTTTCCACTCTCAGTCCACAATAGAGACCCATATCAGAATCAGGTTTGTCATCACTCACATGTCATGAAATTTATGGGGTTATTCTTTGTGGCAGCAGTACCGTGCAATAAATAAGGTTACTAAACAGTACCTTGCAGAAGTCTTAGGCACCCTAGCTATATATATACCTGAGACTTTTATTTGTAATAATTGCAAGAATTGAATTGTAAACAACAATTCAAAATCAAACAAGAACAGAACGATGTTGTATTTTACTTTGCTGAGATTAATTGGTAAACAGGTCCTCTCAGGAGGGTTCTGTGATCTTTCAGCTCAGTGACAGCTGTAATTGATCGCTGGCTGCCGCACTGCCGGATTATTTACAAAAAATGTATTTTTAAAGCTTTACAAATGATCTTGACTCTCAGAGATACTGCCATGATCAAAACAAATCATACGAACACACAGGTTATTGCATTTAAGAGCATAGCTGTTTATATCCCAATTGATTATGTAGATTAAAGAATGTGGGATCACTTTCTCTGAATGCATCTGTTCCCTCAGTCAGGGAAACCATTTCAATGTCTGGTTTCTGTCTCTGCAACAAACAAAATGGCTGACCAACCATCCAACATTTGTTATGGCAATACAAGACCAAAAGGCCAAGGAACAGAATAAGGCCATTTGGCCCATCAAATTTGCTCTGCTATTTCATCATGACTGATAATTATCCCTCTCAATTCCATTCTCCTGCCTTCTTCCTATATCCTTTCATACCATGACTAATCAAGAACCTTTCAACCTCTGTCTTAAGTGTACCCGATGACTTGGCATTCACAGCTGTCTATTGTAAGGAATTCCACAGATTCCCCATCCTATGGTGAAAGAAATTCCTCTTCATCTTTGTTCTAAATGGATGTCCTATTCCGATGCCATGCCCTCTTGTGCCAGACTCCCTGACTACAGAAAACATCTTCTCCACATCCACTCTATCCAGACCTTTCAATATTCGAAAGGTTTCAATGAGGTCCCCCCCATTCTTCCGAACTCCAGCAAGTGCAGGCCCAGAGCCATCAAACGCTCCTTATACGTTAACCCTTTCAATTCTCAGTTCCTTGCACATTAGAGAGATCAATGGAAACAACATATCTCACATAAGGGGTGAGAGCTTGAGTTTTCTTTTTGATTGGCGTTTTTGTGAGCTTTTGTCAGGGTGTTTCCAGGAATTAATTTGATCAACCATTCTAGTTGCCCCCACCCCCTATATTACTTCAGTCAGTGCACTGAACTGTAAACACTTCAAAACACTTTTTATAGTACAGTTTACATTGTAGATACAGCATACACTGGTTTTTATGTATTTATGCACAATTTATTTCATATAGGTCAATTAACTTCTAATATTATTTTTATATAGATCTTTATTATTTAAAATTTGTAAGTTTTTTTTTTGCATGTCACACCAACACACCACATCAAATTCCTAATGCTTGTACCGTCAATGTATATGGCAAGTAAAGTTGACCCTTGATCCAAACGGAACCCTCGTTTCCTTTTCTAAACAGTAAACTGGAAAGGATACAATCTCCAGCTCCAGTTCAAGCTGGCATTGGATAGGGATCTGCTTCACCTGATAGAAGAATGAACATAAGACCATTAGACAGAGGAGCAGAACTACACTATTTGGCCCATCGAGCCTGCTCCACCATTTCATCATGGCTGATCCGTTTCCCTCTCAGCCCCAATCTCCTGTCTTCTGCCTGTAAACCTTCATGCCCTGACTAATCAAGAACCTATAAATCTCGGCCTTAAATATACCCAATGACTTGGCTTCCACAGCTGCCTATGGCAACTGTTTCCACACATTCACCACTCTCTGGCTAAAGAAATTCCTCCTCATCTCCATTCTAAACGGCCATCACTCTATTCTGAGGCTGTGTCCTCTGGTCTCAGACGCCCTCCACATTGGAAATATCCTCTCCTTATCCACTCTATCAAGGCCTTTCAACGTTCGATAGGTTTCAATGAGATCCCTCCTCATTCTTCTGAATTCCAGTGAGTAGAGGCTCAGAGCCATCAGACGCTGCTCATATGACAAGCCTTTCAAATCTGGAATCATTTTCCTGAACCTCCTTTGAACCTCCTCCAATGTCAGCACATCTTTTCTTAGATAAGGGGCCCACAATACTCCGGATATGGATGTGTCTGCTGGTAGTTTATCTTGGCCAAAATCAAGACTTTCTCTTTGAAAATGAGTGAATATTCAGATTCAATTAAATTCATCTGCAGCACGCTACCACTCACAATGGACCCCCTACAATTTGCCTACTGACACAACTGATCAACAGATGACGCAATAGCCACTGCTCTACATGCCGTCCTTACTCATATGGAGAAGAGGGATGCTTAAGTGAGAATGCTGTTCTTGGACTATAGTTCAGCATTCAACATCATAATTCTCTCCAGGCTTGACAAGAAGCTCAGAGACCTCCGCCTTCACCCCGCCTTGTGTAGCTGGATCCTGGACTTCCTGTCAGATTGCCAGCAGGTAAGAGTGGGCTCCCTTACCTCTGCCCCTCTGACCCTCAATGCAGGTGCTCGTCAGGGCTGTGTACTAAGCCCCCTTCTTTACTCTCTGAATACCCATGACTGTGTTGCCACCCACAGATCCAATCTGCTAATTAAATTTGCTGATGATGCCTCACTGATTGGTCTAATCTCAAATAATAATGAGGCAGCCTACAGAGAAGAAGTCATCACCCTGACACAGTGGTGTCAAGAAAACAACCTCTTCCTCAATGTCGCAAAAATAAAGGAGCTGGTTGTGGATTACAGGAGGAATGGAGACGGGCTAACCCCTATCAACATCAATGGATCTCAGGTTGAGAGGGTGAACAGCTTTAAATTCCTCAAAATACACATCACCAAGGATCTCATGTGGTCTGTACATACCAGCTCTGTGGCAAAAAAGGCACAACAGCACCTCTTTCACCTCAGACAGTTGAAGAAGTTTGGTGTCCAAATCCTAAGGACTTCTATAGGGGCACAATTGAGAGCATCCAGACTGGCTGTATCACTGTCTGGCATGGGAACTGTACTTCCCTCAATCGCAGGACTCTGCAGAGAGTGGTGCGGACAGCCCTGTGCATCTGTAAATGTGAACTTCCCACTGTTCAGGACATTTACAGTGACAGGTGTGCAAAAAGGGCCCGTAGGATCATTAGGGACCCAAGTCACCCCAACCACAAACTGTTACAGCTGCTACCATCCAGGAAACAGTACCACAGCATAGAAGCCAGGACCAACAGACTTCGGGACAGCTTCTTCCACCAGGCCATCAGACTGATGAATTCATGCTGACACAACTGTATTTCTATGTTATATTGACTGTCCTGTTGTACATACTATTTATTATAAATTACTATAAATTGCACATTGCTCATTTAGACGGAGACATAATATAAAGATTTTTACTCCTCATGTATGTGAAGGATGTATGAAATAAAGTCAATTTAATTTGGAGGAATATCAGGTGATTTTTAAAAATTAAACCAGCTTCTGCATTCTCTAGATGGTTGCTATACACGAATGCTCCGGATGGCTCTTGACGTGAGTTGGCAACAGCACATGACGAACGTCGAGCTCTGTAACAACCTACCGATGCTCACCACTAAAATGGAGGTGAGAAGACTGCAACTAGAGGGGCACTGTCTACGCCACCCCGAGTTACCTGCCAGCCTAGTCTTCATATGGGAGCCCAAGCACAGGAGGATGAACCCTGGGCGCCCTCCCAAGACTAAGGTCAACACGCTCCTAGAAGACAGCGGCGCGGCTAATGTAGATGAACTGAACAGACTGATGAGGGAGAGGGAGAAGTGGAGAGTCCGTCATCGTGCCCGACGCCGGCCCCCTAGGCCTGAGTCGACGTAGTAGTAATAGTGCATTCTCTACATTGACTGTCAAAACATTAGATATTGTAACCTAATTTTTGATGTTTGAATTTCTATTAGTGCTTTGTGGAATCTCATTTGACAGAGTTACTGAGCCTGTTAGTGAGGCAACTACATTTTTCGGGACCAATATAAGACAGGAATGTGTTGACATGTTGGATTAATAATTTCAGTCCATGGACTAGTGAACTTGGGCTTTATTCAAGAATCAACTTTATTCACCATATACAGTATTGTGCAAAAATCTTAGGTACATATATACAGCCAGGATGCCTAAGATTTTTGCATAGTACTGTAGTAATTTTATGTATTGCACTATACTGCTGCTGTGGCAAAAAAACAAATTTCGTGACATATGTGAGCGATGATAAACCTGATTCTGATCTGGGTCTCTATTGTGGACTGAGAGTGGGAAGGGAGCAGGGAGAGGGAATCACGGCTGGGAAAAGGGGAAGGAAGGGGGGAAGAAGCAGGAAGCACCACAGAGACATTTTGTGATGATCAATAAACCAAGTGTTTGGAATCAAATGACTTTGCCTGGTGTCTCAGGGCTGGGTGTGTCTACACCTGCACCAGCCCTGCCCCGGAACTCCTTCTGTGCCACCTGTCCCACACCCCTTCTGTGGCACTCAGTCCTTGCCATTCCCAACATCATTTGCAATTTACAAACTTGCTCTCTGCTCCATGTTGACAAATACAGTACTGTGCAGAAGTCTTCAGTACCCTCGCTCTATATATATGTGCCTAAGACTTTTACACAGAACTGTACACTTACATGTATTAGAGATTTGCAACAAAAAGAACAGTCAACAATTATAAATAATAAAAAAAATTACATAAAATATAATTAACAACACACACAAACAGCTGGTGAACGCAGCAGGCCAGGCAGCATCTATAGGAAGAGGTACAGTCAACGTTTCAGGCTGAGACCCTTCATCAGGAGTCTTTAGCCAGAGAGTGGTGAATTTGTGGAATTTGTTGCCACAGGTGGCTGTGGAGGCTAGGCTATTGGAAAAATTTAAGGTGAAAGTTGATAGGTTCAGGATGTGGAAGTTTATGGGGAGAAGGCAGGAGAACAGGATTGAGAGGGAAATTGATCATCATGGCTGAGCAGACTTGATGGGCTGAATGGCCTATTTCTGCTCCTATATCTTATGGTCGGATGGTTTATATAATCAAGAGAGGGGATGGATAATTTTAAAGTTAACACAGAATAAAATACTATTTAACATTAACAATATTTTGCAGAAAGAATCCACAGGATTATTGCTTTAAATATATAGTGCAGTTCCTTAAGAGTACAGGTCTTTTTCATAGAATTTGATACAAATATAAATATATAGGACTTAGATATCCTGACCCCCACTCCAGCTGCCATAAAAACCCCAGAAGAAGGAAAGGGTTTCCTGAGCTTGTTTTGGATGTCTGGTTGCAAGGTGCTAGTGATGCAAGTAGATTCAAGTTATTGTCATCCACTGCTCCCTGCATTTGTTCCCCTTTCACTTCTTCCTCTATCGCTCAAGCATCCCTACCTGCCTCCAACAGGACTCTAATGCAGGGGTTCCCAACCTTTGTCATGCCGTGGAGACTTACTGAGGAGTCCATGGTCCTGAAATTGGGAACCCCTGCTCTAGTATTGGAAGAGAAATAAGAAAATACTACTACTACTACTACTACTACTACTGTGAGGAGGGGCGCGCCACACAGTCTTTCGTTTCGCGCCTTTTAAGGCATAAGATATAATAAGAAAATAAGATGCATTTATTTAGCACCTTGGATAATTTCAGGTTGTCCTAGAGCACTTTACAACAAATGACATACTTATTTGCAGTTGTAGTGAAAAAGAAATGTTAATTGTGGCCAGAAAGCTCCTATGAATGGTGGAGTGATCATAGTCAGATAACCTTCCTGTGAGATGTTGATTGAGGGATTTACCGTATATTGAACAGGACACAGGGGAATCCCTTTTCAGTTTGTTTAAGGTCTTCCTGCAAATACAGACAGGCTCTTAGTTGTACATTTGCTCTAAAAGATGCAAATATATTCAGCATCAGAGAACAGAAGGTGACACGCCAGTGGCTATATTTCATTAGGAGTTTCAGGCAATTTGGTCTGCCACAACAGACTCTAGCAAGTTTCTACAGGTGGACCAAGGAGAGTACTCTCACTGGTTGCATCGTCATCTGGTATGGAGGCCCCATTGTGCAGGATCGGAACAAGATGCAGTAAGTTTGTAAACTCGGCCAGCTCCATCATGGGCACCAGCCTCCCCAGCATCCAGGACACCTTCAAAAGGTGATGCCTCAAAAGGCAGCATCTATCATTAAGGACCCTCACCACCCAAGACACACCCTCTTCTCATTGCTACGAGACAACATACAGGGGATTCTGCAGATGCTGGAGATCTATGGCAACACACACAAAATGCTGGAAGAACTCAGGTTTGCAATGCTGTACTAAAAGAAAGTCCAAAATTTTGCATGATTCAATGGCTTCTCTTCAATAGCAACACATACAAAATGCTGGAGGATCTCAGCAGATCAGGCAGTATCCATAGAGAGAATAAACAGTTGATGATTCAGGCTGAAACGCTCACAGTCATCATGTGTGTCTTACTCTGAATTTCCAGCATCTCCAGAATCTTGTGTTCATGATTTCTCTTTGCTGGTTGCTATTAAAAACAGCAAGTGACAACCAATGGCTACAGCAAAAAATCTTCAGATGCCTTACAATATAAAGTGCATTGCACAACCTCATCAAAGAGCTTTCTAACTGCTGATTGAATTTTGAGGGTTTGTCAGTTTTGCATTGGGTAAAAAAATGGCCGTGAATTTTCATACAGTCAACAACACCGACAGCTGTTTGTGAGAGATCAGTTCTAAATCTGTCAGCTGAAGATTAACTATTGGCCATGTCACTGAGGAGATTTCCCTTCGGTCTGCAGTGAAAGTGTCCGTATGATTGTAACATCTATCTATCTATTTATCTATCTTTCTCTCTCCCTTTTTTAACATTCTTCCATCTTTATTTATTGTGATACAATGCAAAACAGGCCCTTCTGGCCCTTCGATCTGTGCCATCCAGCAATCTCCTAACTTAATCCTGGCCTAGTCACGGGACAATTTACAAGGACCAATCAACCTACCAACCGGTCGGTCTTTGGATTGTGGGAGGAAACCCACGTGGTCGCGGGGAGAAAGTGCAAACTCTTTACGGGCCGTGGTGGAAACTGAACCCAGCTTGCCGGTAATGTAAAGCATTGTACTAACCACTATGCTACCGTGCCGCCCCGATCTATCCATCAGACTATCAATATACCTATTTACCTACCTATCTACCTATCTGTTATCTTCTTATTTATCATTGTTACTTCTAGTAATGATTGATGTCATAGAATCATAAACTCATGGAACACTACAGCACAGGAACAGGCCCTTCGGCCCATCTGGTCTGTGCTGAACATTAATCTGCCAGCTCCCACCGACCTGCACCTGGACCATATCGCTCCATACCTCTCCCATCCATGTACCTGTCCCAATTTCTCTTCAATTTTGAAATAGAACCCACATCCACCACCTGCGCTGCAACTCGTTCCACACTCTCACCACCTTCTGAGTGAAGAAGTTCCCTCTATGGTCCCCTTAAACGTTTCACCTCTCACCCTTAGCCCATGACCTCTAGCTCCAGTCTCACCAACCTCAGTGGAAAATGAGTATTGCACTGTACTGCTGCCACAAAACAACAAATTCCATGACATATAGTACTGTGCAAAAGCCTTAGACACATATACATATCGCTAGGGTGCCGCAGACTTTTACACAGTACTGTAGGAATTTTATGTATTGCACTGTACTGCTGCCACCAAAATAAACAAACTTTCTGACATATGTGGGTGATGATAAACCTGATTCTGATATGGGTCTCTGTCGTCGTCTGAGAGTGGGAAGGGGGCAGGGAGAGGGGAATCATCTGGGGAAAAGGGGAAGGGAGAGGGAAAAGAGTCGGAAGCACCAGAGACATCCTGTAATGATCAATAAATCAATAGTTTGGAATCAAATGACCTTGCCTTGTTTCTCAGGGCTGGGGGTGTCTGCACCCATGCCACCCGTCGCCCCCGGCAGCCCTTCATGCCACCTGTCCCACACCCCTCCTATGGTGCTCTACCCTCACCATTCCCAACATCCTTTACTCCACCAGATTTACAAACTCGCTCTCCACTCCACACTGACGATTACAGTACTGTGCAAAAGTCTCAGGCATTCTAGCTATAATGTATATGCCTAGGACATTTTCACAGTACTATATTCCATGATAATAAACCTGATTCTGGTTTTGATTTTAATTATCAGACGTAACCCAGGCTTTTGCTCTGGCTGGTTCTCTTCTGGTAAATACACTAACGCTGGAATACCAGATGCTATTATTGAAACGAGGAGTAGAGTGGTCAAGTGAAATAAACAGCAGGCCATCCGACTGAAGCAGCCTTGTCAGCAAGATATAAACTTCACAAATGTATGCAATTACAATGGAACAGCGTGTGCCTCTCATTTAAATAGTGTCAGCAAATAATTAGCATACATCCTTTTCACAGTCATTTCACATGGAACTCATTGCTCTGATGGTGCTTTAGTTGTTTAAAGGGCAATAGTACCCTCCTCAGATTACCGCTCAGTAACCCCGAGGCTTTGGGGTTAATGGTAACTTATAATAAACTGCATTACCTGCTTGCACTCTTGGGCTCTCTACATCCTTCAGACTTAACTGAGGAAGACCTTGAATGGATTGACATTGTGTGCCAGCTTTACTGATGATTAGAACGTACAATTTAAACAAGTTTGAAATTCTAAATTCTGTCAAAGAAATTGAATGTTAGAAGGTAGGATAGTATTGCAGGCCCTTCAGCCCACCCTATCATACCAAACTACTGAACCTGGTAACTACGCTAACCCCTGCTGCCTACATAATGTCCATATCACTGCATTTCCTGCACATTCTCGTGCCTATCCAACAGCCTCTTAAATGCCTCCACCACCGTCGCAGGAGGCACAATCTAGGCATTTATATTATAAGCCAATTCACCGTAGTTTGTATGTACAGAACGGGCCCTTCCAGCCCTTCGAGCTGCGCCACCCAGCAACCCTCCAGTTTAATCCTAGCTTCATCACGGGCCAATTTACAATGACCAATTAACCTACCCACCGGTACGTCTTTGGACTGTGGGAGGAAAGCGGTACACCCTGAGGAAACCCACGTGGTCACGGGGAGAACATACAAGATCATTGCAGACAGCGGTGGGAAATGAATCAGGGTCACCAGCACTGTAAAGCGTTGTGTTAACCATCACGCTACCACGCCACCCAGGCAAGTGTGTAATTAGTTTCTGGGGGACAAAATCAGCTATACACTTAATAGGAGTGTGCTTCATTTAAAAAAAAATGATTACACATGGATGAGCATTTTCAGTGTGGCGGCTGTGAATGAAGGCATCTGTAAATACAATGTCTGTCAAATTCAGACTTGGCAGTACCTGAGGATGTGCTTTACAACACCAGTGGTAACTCCTGAAGACTTCCTTGCATTGCGAGGTCGTGTAGACACTGTGTGGGGAGGAGAAATTCAGGTGACAGACGAAAAATAGGTGGAGCCCCAACAGTTCAAAGTTCAAAAATTTATTATCAAAGTACGTATATGTCACCATATACTACCCTGAGATTCATTTTCTTGCAGGCATTCACAGTAGAATAAAGAAATACAATAGAATCAATGAAAAACTACACCCGAAGAAAGACTGACAAATAACCAATGTGCAAAAGAAGATGTGTGCAAATTAAAAAAACAAAAAATAATAAAAACAAATTAAATAATTAAATAAATAATACTGAGAACATGAGTTTTAGAATCCTTGAAATTGAGTCTGTAGGTTGTGGAATCAGTTCAGTGTTAAGGTGAGTGAAGTTATCTACATTGGTTTAGGACCCTGATGATTGAAGGGTAATAACTGTTCCTTAACCAGGTGGTGTGGGACCTAAGCTAATGAGCTCTCCCAGCCTGTGTGGGGCACCAGAGAGCATTGGGCTTCAAGGTTTTTAGAACACCTGAATTGGTTAATTGATGTATAATGATAATTGTTAATGGTTTAGAGTTCCTTGTGTTTTCTCAAGCGACCCACTCTTTGTAACACTGCCTCCTGGTGATTTCTGTTTAAGCTTGTTAAGTTTATTTTGACAGGCTCGAGGATTCCCTGTTTCTTGTATTATTTAAGCAGATGCCTGATTCGTGCTAATCGAGGGTCCTAGTTTTGAGAACGTTACTCCTCGTGGTGTCGCTCGGCCGAACTACTGACGTTCTTTTGGAATTGTTATTACAAATAAACTCTTGTCGCTGTTTCTACATCGAAGTCTATCTTTGCTCCGCACTTGATTTCCGACGTTGCCAGCGCACATCGTAGCACCTTAGGCAGCCATACCTCCTTCACAATGGCTGCAGCAAGAAGAGAGCACGGCCTGGATGGTGGGGGTCCTTGGAAGTGGATGCTGCTTTCTTGTGACAGCACTGCTTGTAGATGCGCCCTATGGTGGGGAGAGATTTCCCTGTCACTTTTAGCGAGCTCGGTTACTGCTCTGTTATTTTAAATACGCTAGGTAAAGATTAACCCAACTAAAATATACAATATATTACCAAGCAGGAATGAACTAGAATGCATGCATTTATTGTGAACTGTAAAAAACCAAGGATTATTCTGATTGAAATTGAAACCAAGAGTGAACCAGTGAGAATGGATTGGTGAGAACCCAGAGCTGGTGATGTGAAGGTTACGACTCTCATTCAGGTTTGATAAAATATTCATTCACCTTCCACTGGTGTTCCTTGTACTGAAGGCTTTAAACCAAGCTAAGGACACCTTCTATCCTGCTGCTATAAAACTTTTGAAAGGATCTCTTCTATAATAAAGAATTCTTGATCTCACAATCTACTTTGCACCTTTTTTTTGGTTAACTTGCGCTGCATTATCACTGTATTTGTAACACTACACTCAGTGGCTACTTTATTAGGCACACCTATACACTGGCTCATTAATGCAAATACCTAATCAGCCAATCACGTGGCAGCGACTCAATGCATAAAAGCATGCTGACATGGTCAAGAGGTTCAGTTGTTCTTTAGACCAAAGATCAGAAAGGGGAAGAAATGTGATCTAAGTGACTTTGACTGTGGAATGATTGTTGGTGTCAGACAGGGTGGTTTGAGTATCTCAGAATCTGCTGATCTCCTGGGATTTTCACACACGACAGTCTCTAGGGTTTACAGAGAATGTGTGAAAAACAAAAATACATTCAGTGAGTGACTATTCTGTAGGTGAAAACACCTTGTTAATAAGGGAGGTCAGAGGAGAATAGCCAGACTGATTCAAGCTGATGGAAAGCAACGGTAACTTCAAATAAGCAGGTGTCACAACAGTGGTGTGCAGAAGAGTATCTCTGAACGCACAACACATCAAACCTTGAGTAGCAGGAGACCACAATGTATATGCTGCATTCTGTTATTGTTTTCCTTTTGTATAACCACTAGTTGTGTAAGGAATGATCTGCCTGTATGGCATGGAAACAAAGCTTTTCACTGTATTTCGGTACTTGTGACAATAATAGATCATTACAACCACTCTGGACAACAATTTTTTTCAAAAGTATTGCTTCCTCAGAATTTTATGTTTTGTTTATGATAGACCACTTGAAGCTGAACATGAATAAAATTTCAGACTACTTGTATCACGTAGGTGTCCCAGGTCTGCTGAAGGGTCTCGGCCCAAAACATTGTCTGTTTGCTCTTTTCCATAGATACTGCCTGGCCTGCTGAGTTCCTCCAGCATTTTGTGTGTGTATCATGCAAGAATTTGGAGAAACAAGAAATTAACTTTTATTGAATAGGATGCATTTAATTGCACAACAGTGCTGATGCTTTGCACTCAAAGAAACTAAAAATGCTTTGTTCATGCCTTTCATTTGTACTCCATGTCTGAGGCTTCTCTCTTATGTGTCCAACAATAATCAGCCAGCATTGATGGATTCCAGTTGCCCAAACAACATTTCTTCATGACTGCAATGTCCTGGTAAAACCTTTCACCATGCTCATCACTCCCAGTGCTAAGATTTACAGGGAAGAAGTCTACGTGAGAATGCAGAAAATGAATCTTCAGTAACATGTTGCACATGTAACCTTGAAGCATGTTGTCAACCAGCTGCACATAGTTTGGTGCTCTGTAGTTGCCAAGAAAATTTTCAACAACATCCATGAAAGCGTTGAACGTGATTTTCTCTAGTCCCACTAAAGTTCTTCGAATTGCCTGTCATTGATGTCTTTTACCGCTGTACCATTGAGAGCATACTCACCATCTGCATCTCAGTGTGGTATGGCAATTGTCCCGTATCAGACTGCAAAACACTCCAGCGTGTGGTGAAAACTGCCCAGCGGATTATTGGCACCCATTCAGAACATCTACCATAAACGCTGCCTGGGCAGGGTGAAAAGCATTATCAGGGATGCATCTCACCCTAACCATGGACTTTTTACTCTCCTCCCATCCGGTAGGCGCTACAGTAGCCTCTGTTCCCACACCAGCAGGCACAGGAAGAGTTTCTTCCCTGAGGCTGTGACACTGCTGAACCTCTCATCACAGCGCTAAGCAGTATTGCATCAGTATTGTACTGTCTCAGTACTTTTATATTTGTGTGCTGCAGCACTTTTATTACTCGCAGTTATTTTGTAAATAACACTATTCTTTGCATTTCTGGTCAGATGCTAAATGCATTTCATTGGCTTTGTATCTGTACTCGGCACAATGACAATAAAGTTGAATCTAATCTAATCTAATCTAATGATCTGTTTGATTTGTGGATCAACTACTTTCCTTAATCTTGGCACCAGTTATTCTGACTTGAATTATGAATTTAATAACAAATATAAGAGATTTCAAAAACATGGTGCCTGATTGGGAAATTTCATGGTGATTTTCATGATCAGCTGCCCAAAATCCATAAGATACATCCAAAAGTATTCAGGAAGCAAAATCTTTGTTCTCCAGTATTACCAATCACCAAATGCCAAGTACCACTATATTCATCCATTAGCTCATTTTACCTCATAAATTCCTCTCAAATGCGGTCCAATTTCCAAGATAAGCACAGTTGGGGAAGAATTCTTAGTTGTCTGCATATCAGACTGATTTTAATTAAGCCGACACCGAATGCAGAACTAACAACATTCTAGTATCAGTAGCTTTATTTGTTTGCCCTTGACTAACAAAGTGTCTTGTGCTAGTGATATTTTTTATTTAGAGCTGCAGTACAGTAACATCCCACCGTATGGCACATGAGGATTCCATGTGGATAGTTTGAATACTCCTTATGTGCTTTCTTAGTGCAGTTGTCCTGTTCCATCATCAGCAAGAATGTCTATCTCTGCATAGCAGAGTCTGTCATGTTCCGCATATCCAACCTGAAAGGCTGACTTTTACTGAGGGATGACTGCTGTGACAAAGTTTTGTGAACTTCCCCATATGTTATCACTATGACACAGTGGTGTCCAGGGAACAACCTCTCCCTCAATGTCGCAAAAACAAGGTTGTGGGCTACAGAAGGAATGGAGACAGGCTAACCCCTATTGACATCATTGGATCTGGGGTTGACAGAGTGAGCAACTTTAAGTTGCTCAGCATACACATCATTGAGGATCTCACGTGGCCTGTACATACCGGCTGTGTGGTGAAAAAGGCACAACAGCGCCTCTTTTATCTCAGATGGCTGAAGAAGTTTGGCAAGAGTCTCCAAATCCTATGGAATTTCTACAGGGGCACAATTGAGAGCATCCTGACTGGCTGCATCACTGCCTGGTATGGGAACTGTACTTCCCTCAATCGCAGGACTCTGCAGAGAGTGGTGTGGACAGCCCAGCACATCTGTAGATGTGAACATCCACTACTCAGGACATTCACAGAGGTGCATAAAAAGAGCCCGAATGATCTTTGGGGACCCGAGTCATCCCAACCACAACTGATCCAGCTCCTGCCATCTGGGAAATGGTATCACAGCATTAGAACCAGGACCAACAGGCTCCAGGACAACTTCTACCACCAGGCTATCAGACTGATTAACTCACGCTGATACAATTGTATTTCTATGCTATATTGACTGTCCTGTTGTACATACTATTTATTACAAATTACTATAAATCGCACATTGCACATTCAGACAGAGATGTAACATAAAGATTTTTACTCCTCATGTACGTGAAGGATGGAAGAAATAAAGTCAATTCAATTCAATTCAATTCAATTCCATTCATATGAAGTCATCTACATGACAGGCACGTATTCCAATCACATGATATTTTGAATCTTGCCGGTAAAAAAACAGTTGGATCCACTTGTGACATTATTCCATCTGTTTTCAATATTATTTTCTTGACCTTTTGATACACAAGAACATCTGCAGATGCTGGAAATCCAAGCAACACACACAAAATGCTGGAGGAACTCAGCAGGTCAGGTAGCATCTATGGAAAAGAGTAAACAGTTGACATTTTGGGCCAAGAGAAGGGTCAAGGAGGCACAGAAGTCTGAAGTCCCACATCATCAGTTTCAAGATCAGCTACTTCCCTTCAACCATTCCATTCTTGAACCAACCAGCACAACCCTAATTACCTCTTCAATTTAGCAAAACTATGGACATTTTGCCCATTTTGCACTATAATGAATGGACTTATTTTCTTATGTTCCTTTTGCAAAAACTGTGTATAATTTATGTTCAATTTATATCTTTCATGTGAATGCTGACTATATGGTGCTAAGTGACTGTGAAGTTCCTGCAAATAAGTTTTTCATTACAGCTGTGCATGCATGTGCTTGTGCAGATGACAATAAACTGGACTCTGACTTTTAAATGAAATTGAACCCTTCTGAACCATTTTCCAATGAGATATGTTTAGTGATATTTTAAAACCTCTGTATTATTTCACAGGTCACCCTTGGGTAAGGTGCAGCACCTGCTTAGCCCCCCGATCAGGGTCACGTGAAACTATTGGAGCATGTGGTGGA
Source organism: Mobula birostris (assembly GCF_030028105.1). NCBI lineage: Eukaryota > Metazoa > Chordata > Chondrichthyes > Myliobatiformes > Myliobatidae > Mobula > Mobula birostris. The sequence continues at coordinate 7,210,949 of NC_092395.1, read as the reverse complement.
TGGTCATATGAGCAGCTGGTGTGTATCACAAGTCCTGGTTATGCGACCAGTGACACCAGGCAGACAGTCTTTGAAGAGTTATTAATAATAGCTAGGGTCACCTGTCTTGTGAAGACACTACCCAGAAGAAGGCAATGGCAAACCACTTCTGTAGAAAGATTTGTTAAGAACAAGATGTGACCATGATCACCTAGGTCATACGACATGGCAGATAATGATGACGATGATGAATTATTTATAGGTCTCTTAATAAGTTGATAAGAACTGATGTTGTTGAATTCATGACCTTGGCTTGTTGAGAAATGAAACCTGGCAATAATTGGCTGCTGTAAGTCAATCCCTAAAGGACGCTGTGGCTTTTGAAGAAAATATTTGTTTGTGTTCTTCCAAGTAAGATGGAGCGGTAACATTTCCAGAAATTCATTCAGTTGTTAAGTGCCATGCTGTCTGACACAGACAATCATGGTCTTTCCATTTTAATTTTTTCTCCTGGGCAGTGTCTTTAGACGGGTGACCCCAGCCATTATCAATACCCTCCAGAGATTGTCTGTCTGGCATCAGTGGTCACATAACCAGGACTTGTGATATGCACCAGCTGCTCATACGACCATCCACCACCAGCTCCCATGGCTTCATGTGACCCTGATCTGGGGGCGGGGGGGGGCTAAGCAGGTGCCACACCTTGGCCAAGGGTGAACCTGCAGGGTAGTGGAGGGAAGGATTACCTTACGCTTCCTTTGGGGGAGATAAGACATAGGAACTTTCATAGCCACCCATTGCAGAATTTATATTTTAGAAATGCATAACCTGAGGCTTTATCAGTTACTGGTCAGACTGCACTTTAAGTATTGAGAACAGTTTTGGGTCCTTTGCTGGCATTGAAGAAGGTCCGGTGGAGGTTCATAAAAATGATCCTGGGAATGGAAGGGTTAATGTATGAGGCGTGTTTGCTGGCTCTGGGCCTGTACTCACTGGAGTCTAGGTGACTGAGGAGGTGGGGTGGGGGGGAATTTCATTGAAACCTAACAAATATTAAAAGGCCTAGATAGAGTGGACTTCGAGAGAATAATTTCGATCGTGAGTGAATCCAGGACCAGGGTCACAGCCTCAAAGTAGATGGGCAGCCCTTTAGAATAGAGATGAGGGGGAATTTCTTTAGCCAGAGTGTGGTGAGTATTTAGAATTCATTGCTACAGACAGCTGTGGAGGCCAAGACAGTGGCTATATTCAAAGTGAAGGTTGACGGGTTCTTGATTGTAAGGATGTCAAAGGTTTCAGAGAGAAGGCAGGAGAATGGGGTTGAGTGGATTAATAAATAGCCCTGATGGAATGGCGGAGCAGATGTGATGGGCTGAATAGCCTAATTCTGTTCCTATGTCTTATGGTCTAATTTCGCTTACAACTGGTTTGTTCAGGAGGCGATGGACTCATAGAGTTGGAGTATAAACCCTACTCAGAGTTTTTCTTTAGCCCTTGCATCCAAACGGTATAGTAACCAGGGACTACGTGGAATTCCATTACAGTATTGTCGCCAATTCACTGGTCTCTGAAAACTTGCACTCGTTCCAAAATCACACTTCATTTACTTATGCACAAGGAGAACAGCCTGGTGCCTGCACCATCCTGTTCTAAAGTTTGAACAAAGAAATTACATATTTAAATGGAAATCGACTGGTTGGATAAGGATATTGGTAACCCATTGGTAACCTTGTGGATGCTCATACTTATTTGCATAATAAGTCTAAATGGATGCCCTTCCATTCTGAGGCTGTGCCCTTTGGTCCTAGACTCTCCCACTGCAGCAAACATCCTCTGCACATCCGCGCCATCTAGGCCTTTCAACATTCGATAGGTTTCAATGAGATCCTTTCTTACTGTTCTAAACTTCAGCCGAGAGCCATCAAACACCCCTGATTTGTTAACCCTTCTATTCCCAGGATCATTCTTGTCCTCTGGACACTCTCCAATGCCAGCAAATCCTTTCTTAGACAAGGGGCCCAAACCTACTCACAATACTCCAAGTGTGGTCTGACCAATGCCTTATAAAGCCTCAGCGTTGCATCCTTACTTTTGTATTCTAGATCATGCCAACACACCACAGCAAATTCCTAATACATATAAATATACCTGGAAAATAAAGTTAATCATTGAACCTTGAAACTCTGCCCAGCATCCCTCTTAAACCTTCCCATAATTCCCTTCCCTCTAGCAATTTCCAGATCAGCAGTGATCTCATGGTTGTGAGATCTTTCGCTCTTTTGCTGTTGACAGACCAGCATGCCTTCTTCCTAAAGGCGGACAGAAACATTTAAACATCTTCCACGTAGAAGAAGATGTAGAACTAACTAACTTTTGGTAGAACTAATCAAAATAGGACATACATGGTAAGTGGTAGGGCATTGAAGAATGCTGTAGAACAGAGGGATCTAGGAATAATGGTGCACAGTTCCCTGAAGATGGAATCTCATGTGGATAGGGTGGTGAAGAAAGCTTTTGGTTTGCTGGCCTTTGTTAATCAGAGCATTGAGTATAGGAGTTGGGATGTAATGCTGAATTTGTATAAGGCATTGGTAAGGCCAAATCTGGAGTATTGTGTACAGTTCTGGTCACCGAATTATAGGAAAGATGTCAATAGAATTGAGAGGGTACAGGGGAGGTTTACTAAAATGTTGCCTGGGTTTCATCTCCTAAGTTACAGAGAAAGGTTGATAGAGGTGTTTAAAATTATGAGGGGGATTGATAGAGTTGACGTGGTTAGACTTTTTCCATAGAGAGTGGGGAAGATTCAAACAAGAGGACATGGGTTGAGAGCTGGAGGACAAAAGTTTAGGGATAACATGAGGGGAACTTCTTTACTCAGAGAGTGGTAGCTGTGTGGAACGAGCTTCCAGCAGAAGTGGTTGAAGCAGGTTCTATGTTGTCATTTAAAGTTAAATTGGATAGATATAGGGACCGGAAAGGAATGGAGGGATATGGGCTGAGTGCAGGTTGGTAGGACAAGGATAGGGTAAGAGTTTGGCACGGACTAGAAGGGCCGAGATGGCCTGTTTCCGTGCTGTAATTGTTATATGGTTATATGGTAGTCATGCGTTCAACTGTCCACCTGGACCCCCCCCCGCCCCCCACCGCCACCAATGGTTGCTTTGGATTACAATTATCTTTGAACCAAGCCTGATCAAGGCCCAACGGTAAAATCAGAATTCCGGAGGTCAAAGCTCAGAAGAGCCTTGGCGTAGTTGAAGGCCTAATGCCTGCATGTCTGAAGTTTGAATTTGAATCCACTGGAAGCTGGGAGCCGAAGGTGGCTTGTCTTAGGGTTAAGGGACTGTGTACTGTAGGTGAGTGGGTGGGAGGGAGCAACGGGCCTTGTTTTGGTGTTGTTGTTTTGTTGCTTGTTGCGGTCTGTGTTATCCCGCTGAGCATTGTGGGTATGCTATGTCGGCACTGGAGTATGTGTCAACACTTGCGGGCTGCTCCCAGCACGCCCTCGGGTGTGTTGGTTGTGAACGCAAATGACGCATTTGACTCTATGTTTTGATGTACACATAACAAATAAATTTGAATCTTGAATCTTCAATCTATGTCCAGTTCAAAATCTCATTGAAAATAGCTAACTGCAATACCAGCTATCAGCACTCGGGCAATCTTTTATGCACTTGCCCTGCTGATTGGAAATTTAATGTTAAGGAAAATGATATTTTAAAGTGAGTGGAGGAAAATTCAGGGAAAATATTACTGGTATGTTTTTTTTTCTACTCAGGAAGTGGTAAGTGATTGGAACACCCTGTCAAGGGTGGTGGCAGAGGCTGATACAGTACGGACATTTGGGCGATGCCTCGACTCGCACATGGATGAAAGAGAATTGGAGGGTTATGGGCTGTGTAGGAATGAAGGGTTACATTGATCGTAGCATAGCTGGTAGTGTGAAGTTATTACATTGCCAGTGAACCCAGGTTTGACTCCCGCTGCTGTCTGGAAGAAGTTCGTACGTTCTTCCCGTGACCATGTGGGTTTCCTCCGGGTGCTACAGTTTCCCTCCACATTCTAAAGACGTATGGGTTAGTAGGTTAACTGGTCACATGGGTGAAATGGGACAGCATGAGCACATTGGGCCAAAAGTCCCTGTTACTGTGCTGTATCTCTGAATAATAAAAAGAGTCGGTGCAAGTTAATGGACTGAAGGGCCTGGACTGTGCTTGATGTTCTGTGTGTTAACTATTAGGTGGTTGTTTTCCAATCTGCAATTGAATGGAATCTCCATCGTTCCAGTGATTAGACTTTGCAACCTGCCCTTAGTTAAAAGAACACATTAGCTAGTTTACTTGATTTGTACCTTTTAACAAAATCTTATCTAGATTCTCTTTATCGACTCATCAGTGACAATTTGCCTGTGTTTCCATCTGCTATCAAGACAACCGAAGAGTGGCCTCTGTAAGCGGCTTCTAAATCTTCAGTGGCCTTGTTGGTGGGTGGTGATGAAAGCACTTCGTGAGAGACAGGGTGAGGATCTAGTGGTAGCTTCGGCCGCAGTCCAGGAGCTCTTCTCTGCTGGCATTCATTTCTTTGGGTGACATGATTCCACCTTTTGCCCTTGCCTCAAATGTTGAAATTCAATCGAAAACTATAATAAGGTGGAGCAATAATTGTCCATCCTACCTGTTCATCGGAAGCCACTGCCCTGTGCCAGCTAGGGACTGGCTGTTTAAGGAGAATTCAGCCCCTCCCACACGCTGATGTTTAGCTGATGATGTCACTACACCGGTAGAGTTTAAATCCAGTGCACGGAAACCAAATGGTCTCTCCTTTCTTTCTTTCTTTCTTTTCAAATCTTTTTATTGTTATAGACAGAAAAAATAACATGAGTACATCGAAGTAACAACACTTACAATGCTTCAAAAAAAACATTATCTTAAAGATTGAAAAAAAATTTTGTGATAACAAAGAAAACCTACTAAGCAGAAAAGTGAGAAAAAAAGAGAAAGAGAACCCATTAGGTGTTCAACCCCAGAGCCATGCGTCATACAAAAAGCTTCTAAAAATAAACATCAAACCGCCAGCAAGAAAAGAAAATATACTAAAAAAAATTTACAATTGGATAGTGGAAATATTATATCAATTAATCCAAATGATAATAATGAGCCAATGAGCCCCATCTTTTCTCAAAATCAAATAAAGGTTCAAAGGTTCGACTGCTAATTTTCTCCAAACTAAGACATAGCATCACTTGAGAGAACCATTGTGACAAAGTGGGAGCTGATGTATCCTTTCGCTTCAACAAAATGGCCCTCCTAGCTATCAATGTAACAAATGCAATAACATGGTCTCTCCTTTTGGTCACCAGGGGCTGGGTGTCGTGGTACCATGAAAGTAGTAAATCATAGAGGTGTGCTGCAGTAAAGAGGGCCCGGGTGCACACTTTTAGATAAGCATTTGTCTCTGTGTGAATATTGAGTGTCTGCCTTGTCCTGCCACTTTGAACGCTCAATTTAGATAAGTATTTGTAACTAAGTGTAACCACAAGGGTTTGCTGAATGCTTAGTGTCTGTCTTGACCTGTAAATAAATAGCTAACCTACTTGCCGGTAGTGAGTGTCTTCTGTCCCCACTCACCGAACCCAAGAACCTGATTTCATACAACATCAGTATAACTCTCAGCCACTATTGATCTAAAGGTTTCAGCTGTCCTTTTCTGTGTCACGTTACTTGGACCCTGCAGGCTCTGCAATTTTCCATCAGTGTACCTACTCTAATGTCTGTGGCTGTGGTTTGTGATTCAGTTCAGCTTCGTTCTCCCAGTGGTATTATTGCTCTTATGTCAGAGACAAACAGTATTCTGTCTTCTCAAGCATCTAGGTCTTCACTCTTTTACCTTTGCCAGAAGCTTCAATGATATCAAGGCCCATTTTTTTTTGCAATGCACTGCGATCTTTGCACCATTCTACACTAATTGCTGTACTATTCCACACTATTATTCACACTATTATACACCACTGTCTTTGCCCCATTCTACACTACTCTCTCTGCACAAATCTACATCACAGTCTTTGCATTACTCTATACAACAGCCATTGCACTATTCCAGACATTGCACTGTTCTACACTACCTTGCACCACTCTATACTAATTCTGCATGATTATACACTGCAGTCTCGGCACCATTCTACATTAGTCTTTTCATATTTCTACGCTAGTCTTTTCATGATTTTACACTAGTATTTGCACAATACTAGCCTTTGTGCCATTCTACACCACAGCCTTCGCACCAATCCATACTAGTATTTGCACTATTCTCCATTGCACCCTTTGAATAATCATTTTCACCATTCTGTACTACAATCTTTGAACTATTCTACACTACAGTCTCTGCACATTTGTGCACTAGAGTCCTTACAAAATTCTACACTAGTCTATACTGTTTTACACCACAGTGTTTGCACCATTCTACACTACAATCAGAATCAGTGTCAGATTATCACTGATTTAGATGATGTTAAACTTGTTGTTTGGTGGCAGTAGTATGGTGTAAAGACATAGAATTACTATCTCTGTATGCATTACAATCTTTACACCATTTTGCACTAGAATATTTGCACCATTTTGCATGACAATTTTTGCACACACTGCAATATTGACACTATTCTGCACTATAATTATTACAGCATTCTGCCATTTTGTGCTTAATGTTGTATTTATGGTTCAGGTAATTACAGAGTTTCATTACCCTACTGTATATGACAATAAACTAATCTAATTTAAAGTCTAAAGGCTCTTAAAATCTGGTTTTGCTCCAGAAACCTGTTTAAATTTGTATTAAATTTTAATGTTTTGAGTTAAAGATTTAAAGAAGAAATACCTCACCTAAAAGAGTGCGTAGAAACTTGGCAGAGCATTGCTGGGTACAGAGAGGAGATAACATGACTTCATCACCAGCTCTATCCAAGTGATCATCCTGCACGACAATGCACTGATTCTGTTTACACTTGCATTGTTTCTTCCATTGTATCTTGTCCTTATCATGAATAATATTTATTTTTGAAATATAAAGAAAAGAAGTGGTTCCTTTATCACTCGCTGATAAAGGCAATTGAAGATTAATAAACAGACTGTGGGGTGTGGAGTAAACAAGGCCAGACTCAGATTTCCAGCATGTTTCATATTAGTTCTGGAGTTGTTCTTGACATGCCCTTAGGATTTATGGAACACTTTTGGTCCATAATGCAAATTTTATTTGGATAAACAAGCTCTTCTGGCAATCTACCAATTTAACCCAAAGAGAATAAGGAACTTTTAAGGAGCGAGTAATTACGAATTAATCTACTAATTGCTATATCTTTGGACTGTGGGAGGAAACCATAGCTTCCGGAGGAAATCCACACGCTCATGGGAAGAACGTACAAACATTCTTACAGAGAACAGCGGAATTGAATTCTGAACTCTGACAACAACAGCAGTGTTTATTTTGTTGTTCAGTTAGGTCACTGCTTTTCACAATGCTCAAAAAACATTCGACGAACCATTATAAACTTCAGTAGAATGGCTTAATGCATGTGAAATAGATCTTGAAACTAATTCATGATGTCACTTTGGAATACCAGTCAAAATACTCTGAATACTTGTAGTACTGAGCAGGAGTTCTAAAGTGTACAAAATACAAGACCTGATATAATAATTTCAGTGAAAATAAAGAACTTTTAAGGACAGAACACCTGGAGCAACACACAAAATGTCAGAGGAAATCAGCAGGTCAGGCAGCACCTATGGAGGAAAAGAGACAGTTGACGTTTTGGGTCGAAACTGCTTACCTGGGTCCAGATGTAGGGTCTCGACCCAAAATGCTGACTGTCCATTTCCATCCCAAAGATTCTTTTATATACTGTTATAATCTAGGAAACAGACCAATCACTTCACACAGAGTAATCTTGCCAATTCATTAGTGAGCTGCTTATCAAGGATCAACTTTATTTGCCATGTACATTTACATGTATTAGGAATTTGATGTGGTGTTTTGGTCAGGGAACAACATACAACAAAAAAACAAAATTCAACAGTTATAAAGAATTATATAAAAATAAAATTAGAGGTTAAAGAATTGATATTGAAGTAAATGTGCGTAAATACATAAATACCAGCATGTATTTACAATGTAAACAGCATTATAAAAAGTGCTTTAATGTGTTTACAGTGCAGTGACTAGCGTAATAGATAGAGGGGGTGGGGAGGCTAACTAGAATGGTTGATCAGATCAACAGGATGGGTGGTAAAGCTTTTTAGATGGCAGGAAGTTTTTCCCTTAATAGCCCTATAACGCTCTCCAGAAGGGAGCTTTAGGAAAAGGCAGTTTGAAGGGTGGGTGGTGTTCGCAATGATATTTCCTGCCCACTTCTTTGTCCTGGACACGTACAAGACCTGCAGTAATGGTAAACTGTAGCCAATGACATTTACTGCTGACTTGGCAGTTACACATCATTTATATAATATACAGCATTATATTATTTATTATGTATCACATTTTATTATTGATGTGGCTTAAGTGATGTTGATTATTGGGTAAACATTGGCCAAGGACCACAGATAAATCATTTGTTCTGCTATGAAATATCCCTATTGCATATTTGAGTTCACCTGAGAGATTTTGCTGTACCCTTCTATATATTTAACAGTAGTACTCGGAGTACTGATGAATACTCTATTGCTACAGTAGTACTCTGAGTACTGATGACTACTCCATTGGTACTCTATTTGTACAGTAGAACTTTGAGTACTGATGAGTACTCTAATGATACTCATTCAAAGGAATAAATACCAACAGACCAGGAGAGAAAAGGGTGCAGGCCAAAGCCACTGTTAACCCTCATCCTCTCTCTCACTTAGTCAGGGGTTCCCAACCTGCTTATGCTATGGACCCCTATCATTAACTGAGTGGTCTGTGTACCTTAGGTTAGGAACCCCTGTTCTAAGCGCTTTAGATTTATAAACTGTTTACAGAAGCCGCTCTTCAGAGGTCTTGACAGTTGATAGAATCACAAGCAAATTGACACTGATGAGTCAGGGAAGAGCAAATTCAAAAAAACGTCTTCATTTTAATTTATGTTCTCCCAGTGTGCCACAGGGATTAATGTTTGCTGGAAGCTCTCCTGCTTGTGAGAGAGTTGGATGTGACTGTAGGACATATGTCATTAGGAGGTTGATAGGTTCTTGATTAGTCATTACCATCATCATCATTATGTGCTGTGTTGTATTGACATTGGCAATCATGGTCTTTTCCATAACCATGACAGTTCTTGGCAAAGTTTTCTACAGAAGTAGTTTGCTACTGCCTTCTTCTGGGCAGTGTCTTTACCAAGACGAGTGACCCCAGCCATTATCAATACTCTTCAGAGATTGTCTGCCTGGCATCAGTGGTTACATAACCAGGACTTGTGATATCACCTACGACCATCCACCACCTGCTTTCGTGGCTTCATGTGACCCTGATCAGGGGCTAAGCAGGTGCTACACCTTGTTCAAGGGTGACCTGCAGACTAGTGAATGGAAGGAGCACCCTACACCTCCTTTGGTAGAGACATATCTCCACCCCACCACTTTCAAATGTTACAGGCCAAATGCAGGAGACTGAGATAATAAACCAGTCCTGATGGAATGGCGGAGTAGATGGATATACTGAATGGCCTAATTCTGCTCCTATGTCTTGCAAATCTGTTGCTCACCCATCATTCCTGAAAGTTAAAATTAACTATTTTTCTCTTTCATTCGGACAGAGTCTTCAATTTAAAGCGTATTTTTGCTACTCTTTCCATGGATGCTGCCTGACCAAGTGTGTGTTTCCAGCATTTTCTGTCCTTAGTATGAGACGGCGATTCCAATTCTGTCCAGCTCAGCTGGGAGGAATCTCTGTTAACTTGCTTACCCACATTCTTCCTCATCACGCAGCGGAGCAGATAGGCAGACAATCCTAGGACAAGGCAGGTGGGACACCTTTAAAAGGCAATAGCTCAAAAAGGCAGCATCTATCATAAGGACTCCCATCACCCCGGACATGCCCTCTTCTCATTGCTACCGTCAGGGTGGAGGGACAGGAGCCTGAAGATACACACTCAATGATTCAGGAACAGCTTCTTCCTCTCTGCCCTCAGATTGCTGAATGGACGATGAACCCATGAACACTAACTTTATTTTTTATTATTTTTTTTCTTTACTTTTTGCACTGTGTATTTAGTTTAAAAACACTGTATACTTTTTATTTTAATTTACAGTTTTTTTTATTATTATATCTTGCAATGTACTACTGCTGCAAAACAACAAATTTCATGACATATGCCAGTGATATTAAACCTGATTCAGACGGCGTAAGGACAGGAATGGGACATTAATTACTGTGGAAAGCAGGGAAAGATGGAAGAAGTAAACATGAAGAGTGAATAACATCCAAACCAAAAGGAGAATTTGTTTCTCTAGCTGGGTAGAAACAGAAATTAAATCACTGAAATTGTTTAAATTTATATAATAACCACATATCCAGGATCAAGCATCAAATTTATTCACCATCTGTATGTATTATTAGTACCTTGAATCATGGGTAACATCTGATGGTAAATGCGAAACAGACATAAAAGCAAGAATAGCAATGGCAAGGACAGCATTTACAGAAATGAGAAACATCCTAACGAACAGGAAAATAGCAATTGACATCCGCCTTAGAACGCTCAGCTGCTACATTCTTCCTATTTTGATGTACGGCTGCGAGTCATGGACCATCACAAATGCAATGGGAAAAAGAATCAATGCAACAGAGATGTGGTTCCTCAGAAGAATGCTATGCATATCATATACGGACAGGATAACCAACGAAGAAGTTCTACAGAGAACGAAAACAAAATGTACATTACTTAAAAAGATCAGAAAACAGCAATCAAAATTCTTTGGACATGTCATGCGAAGACAGACATTAGAATATTTAGTTACAACTGGAAAGCTGGAAGGAAAAAGAAGCAGAGTCAGACAGAGAATGAAAATGGTAGATGGAATAACATCATGGTTAGAAACAGGGGAGGCAACAACTACAATTCGGAGGGTCAGGGACCATGATGGATGGAGAGACAGATCGCCCACGTCGAATGGCAAGGCACCTGAATGAATGAATGTATGTATTAGGAATTTGATGTGGTGTGCTGATGCGACATGCAACAAAAAACAATGTCCAACAATTATACTGACTGAAGAATTATATTAAAAACATTAAGAAACAGAAGAGAATCTGCTGATGCTGGAAATCCAAAGCAATACACAGAAAATACTGGAGGAACTCAGCAGGTCAGGCAGCATCTGTGGAAATGAAAGAACGGTCCATGTTTTGGGCTGACACCCATATTTGTGACCCTGGAGAAGGTTTTCAGCCAGATATTCATTTCCATAAACGCTGCCTGACCTGCTGAGTTCCTCCAGCATTTTGTGTGTGTTGCTTTCTTTATTTTAAAAATGTGAGGTGGATAATGAATGATAAAAATAGAAAATAATCAATTCCTTGATTGAATTAGAGGGAATAATCTAATGTTAGTGTTCTTAATAAATCATATAATGCCAGAATGAATCAGAGAAGGAAAGTCCAGGTACACCACTTTATAACGTTTAAGTCAACAAAATAGGAAATGATATTGTGATAAAACAGTTAATTTTCCTCCCGTGTAAACTGCTGACTGTAAACTTTATCTACCTGCTCTGCCGCTGCAATGACGAAATACATGTTGAAAAGCCATGGCAGGTAAAGCCCTCCCCATCACTGAGAATATCTACATGAAGCACGGTCACAGGAAAGCAGCATCCATCATCAGGGACCCCTGCCATCCAGGTCACGCTCTCTTCTCGCTGCTGCTATCAGGACGAAGGTACAGGAGCCTCAGGACTCCCCGGTTCAGGAACAGTTGTTACCCCTCAACCCATCAGGCTCTTGAACCAAAGGGGATAACTTCACTGAACTTCACTCACCCCAACACTGAACTGTTCCCACAACCTATGGACTCACTTTCAAGGACTGTTCACCTCATGTTCTTGATATTTATTTACGTATGTATCTATTTATTATTTATTTATTTTTTTAATTTACTGTGAATCTCAGGGTTGTATATGTGACATATATGTAATTTGATAATAAATTTGCTTTTGAACTTTGAACTTTGTATGTGACGTCAAGGAGGAAGGTACAGGAACCTGAAAACACGTACTTCAGGGACAGCCTCTTCCCCTCCGCCATAACAGTTCCGCATGGTCAATGAACCCAGGAACACTATCTCACTCTTTTTTCTTGGCTGTCTTTTCCCACCACTTACTTAATTTAATTTTAAAATATATTTCTCACTGTAATTTAGTTTTTAATTATTATATATTGCAATGTACCGCTGCCGAATAACAACAAATTTCATGACACGTGCCAGTAGTATTAAACCTGATTCTGATTCTAATTCATTCTCCAGACCTTAGGACAGGCTTGCCAACATTCACTTTCATTCCCAGCTAGTTAGTTTGCCTTTGGTTAATGTGTGAATTACATGCCAATTATCTTTAAATGCAAGTGAGTGGAATGCTTTGAAAAGTCTGTCCTCATTTTACAAAACAGAAATTAATTCCCAGTTGATAATATTTATTCTATTAATTAATTTATTTATTTAGAGATACAGCTTGGAACAGGCCCTTGTGCCCCATCGAGTCACGCTACCCAGCAGCCCACCTATTTAACACTATCCTAATCACAGGATAATTTACAATATGTCTTTGGAATGTGGGAGGAAGCTGGAGAACTTGGAGGAAAGACACGCAGTCACGGGCCAGGCGATGCTGGAATTGAACTCTAAACTCCAATGCCCCAAGCTGTAATACTGTTGTGCTAACTGGTATACTACCATGGTACCCCAAATACAGTTTATATATACACTACTTAGCTTTTACAGTACAGTTACATTGCAGTCAATGGGAGAGAATTTCCAAAGAAGAACATAGCTCATGTATGTTGGAACTTGATAGAGGTGTTTAAAATTAGAGGGGGATTGATAGAGTTGACGTGGTTAGACGTGAGAGTGGGGAAGATTCAAACAAGAGGACATAGGTTGAGAATTAGAGAGCAAAAGTTTAGGGGTAACATGAGGGGGAACTTCTTTACTCAGAGAGTGGTAGCTGTGTGGAACGAGCTTCCAGCAGAAGTGGTTGAGGCAGGTTCGATGTTGTCATTTAAAGTTAAATTGGATAACTATATGGACAGGAAAGGAATGGAGGGTTATGGGCTGAGTGGAGGTCGGTGGGACTAGGATAGGGTAAGATTTCGGCACGGACTAGAAGGGCCGAGATGGCCTTTTTCTGTGCTGTAATTGTTATATGGTTATATGGTTCCTGCACTGTGCATTCAACAATGCAGCTGAGGATGAATCTCTATATTCTTTTCTCCACTTATTTTAAAATTATATTTATGCTTTTTGTGAATGCTGCTTATCTGATGGTATTTGCCTGTGATGCTACTGCAATTAATATTTTCATTGTACCTGTGTAGAGCACAAGGCAATAAGCTGTCCTGTTCAAACTTTTGTTGTCTCAAAAAAGATCTTGAAAGAAATATGTCAAATAAAGAAACAAAGACGGTTCTCCATGTCTAATATATAGAATGATGTCATAGAGTCATAGAAAAGTACAGCATAGAAACTGGCCTTTCGGCCCATCTAGTCTATGCTGAACCATTTAAAAAGCCTGCTCCAGGACCATAGTCCTCCACACCCCTGCCATCCACGTACCTATCCAAACTTCTCTTACGCTTTGAAATCAATGCACCACTTGCATTGGCAGCTCATTCCACACTAATGAAAACATCTATTTTTTTAGATTAGATTATGAAGACATGTAGTCCTCTTTTATTGTCATTTAGTAATGCATGCATTAAGAAATGATACAATATTTCCTCCGGTGTGATATCACAAAACACAGGACAGACCAAGACTGAAAAAACTGACAAAACCACATAATTATACCATATAGTTACAACAGTGCACAATACCATAACTTGATGAAGAAGTCCATGTGCACAGTAAAAGTTCAAAGTCTCTCAAATGTCCCACATCTCACGCAGACAGGAGAACTCTCCCTGCCGTGCCGACCGCAGTCCGCCTCTGAGTCATCAACTATTTAGTAAGTTAATTACAAATAGGAATAGAGATTAGCTTTATTTGTCACATGGACATCAAAATATCGATACACACTGGGAATACGTCATTTTGTGTTGGCGACCAGCACAATCCGAGGATGTGCTGAGGGCAGCTGACAAATGGCGCCACACCCCCAGGGCCATCATAGCTTGCCCACGACTCATTAACTCTAACACGTACGTTTTTGGAATGTACGAGGAAAATGGAACACCGGGAGAAACCACATACAGTCATGGGCAGAACCTACAAACACCTTGCAGGTAGCAGCAGGTATTGAACTCCGACCTCCATCGCAGATGCTGCTGCTCTTAACCGTTACGCAAACCGCTATGCTGCCGTGTCGCCTTTGTGACGTGCCTTTGACGTCTTTGCAAGAGAGGTTCACGTGGAATGAATCGGCAAAGTCTATATTGGTCATATTCCAGCAACTATATTTCATTAGGAGTTTGAGGAGGTTTGACATGTCACCAAAGATAGTCGCAAATTTTCACAGATGTACTATGGAGAGCATTCTAACTGGCTGAATCATCATCTCTTATGGGGTGACACTGCACAGGATTGAAATAAGATGCAGAAAGTTGTAAACTCAGCAAACTCCATCACGGGCACTAGCCTCCATTGTACCCAGGATATCTTCAAGGGGAGATGCCTGAAAAAGGCAGCATCAATCATTAGGGACCCCTATCACCCAGGACATGCCCTTTTCTCATTGCCACCATCAAGAAGGAGGCACAGGAGCTGGAAGGCACACTCAACCATTCAGAAACAGCTTCTTCCTCTCTGCCATCAGATGTCTGAATTGAACCATGAACACTACCACACTACACCATTTCGTCTTTTTGCACCACTTATTTAATTCAACAACAAATTTCACACCATATGCCAGTGATATTAAAGTTGATTCTTATTCTATATGTTCTTGTTGCCATTTATACATTTCTTCAGCACCTTAATTTCAAAAGTCCAGGGAGTTCAATAATGGGAACCCTCTGAGCTAATCTAGTGGAATGACCAGACGAATAAACAAAGAGAGGAGCCACTACTGGTCCCCTGTTCCCCATGTCCGCAGAATTAGACCATTTGGCCCATTGAGTCTACCTCGCCATTCAATCACAACTGATTTTCTCAACCCCATCCTCCCACCTTCTCCTCATAGTCCTCAACCCCTTAACACTCAAGAACCTATCAATCTCTGCCTTAAATACTAGGTGCTCCAGTTCTGCCCCGCATTAGGGCTTGTGAGTTGGCGACATTAGGGTGGCAGCAATTGCAAACCGCCCAGCACAATCCTCACAAATTTGATTTGATGCAAAACAACTCATTTCATTGTATGTTTCAATGTATATGTGATAAAAAAAGCTAATCTTTATCTTTAAATAAACCCCATGTGGCAATGAATTCCACAGATTCACCCAACTCCGGTGGAAGAAATTCTTCTCCACCTCAGTTCTAAAGGACATTCCTTTGTTCTGAGGTTGTGCCTTCAGATGCTAGTTACTCCTATTAATGGAAACATCCTCTCCCCGACCACTCTGTACAGGCCTTCCAGTTTTAATTGCAATCTCCCTTCATCCTTCCAAACTCGATGAAGTAAAGGCCCAAAGACATCGAACACTCTGTGGTAAACCATATATATATATATGTTGTAACTGGGTTACCTGCCTGGACACACCCCTCTGCTGACTGCCCCTGTGGCTCCTCCCACAGACCCCTGAATAAAGGCGATTGCGCCATTGCTCCTCCTCTCATCGAGGGGCAGATACTCAGCATGGTGGAGGTCACATTTTACTGCTAATAAAAGCCTTTCAGTATTTACTCTACTTTCAGTCTTTTGGAATACTGATGGTGCATCAGACTCCTCATATGTTATGCCTTTCATTCCCCAGATCATTCCTGTGAACTTCCTCTGGACCCTTTCCAGGGCCAGTGCATCTTTCCTTAGATATGGGGGGCAGTAGGTAAAATATCCCTCTAGAGTTTGTAGATCTCATACTGGAGATGCAGTATCACTTCACCCTGCCTCTTTGTTTTTGGCCCACGTTGTCATCACCCAGATCCCCGACTTGCCTTTATTGGCATCTTCCTCCTCGTTAACCTCTGTTCTGGAGTTTAAGTTATGATGGTGGAGTTATTGCTTATGGTTTGTGTTGGGGAGGGAGTTATAGGGAATGGGTGCAGTGGTCTGGAGGTTGTGCAGTAACTACTTGGGGGGTGTTGTGGGAGGGCCAGGACGAGGGGTAGAGTTGGGTAATGAGGATGGAGGTTTCATGGCGAAGGGAGGTGGAGTGGGAACTGGCAGTGCGGAGGGGTGGGTAGGGGTAGTGCGGGACCTTGCAGTGGGGGGAGGGTTGAAAGAGGAACCGAACTGCTAGTGATGTTGGGTGAATTTGCACCCCCCCAGTGGGGAGAAGGCTTGGGGTTATGGGGGTGTGTAAGTGGGTTGGAAATGTTAGGTTTAGGGGTAGGGCTGAGGACTGGGGATGTGAGAGGGGATGGCGGGGCTGATGTTACGTAAGCCCCTTAGTGGGGTGTGGCTTGGGTTATTTGGGGTGCTGTCCGGTTTAGTTGGGGTGTGTGGTCACCCGAAATCCCCCGATTTAATCCCAGCCTAGTCATGGGACAATTTATAACAACCAGTTAATCTCCCAACCTGTAAACGTGGCCTGCTGCATTTACCAGCAACTTTGATGTGTGTTGCTCCCAACCTGTATGTCTTTGGACTGTGGGAGGAAACCCACGTGGTCACGGGAAGAACATACAAACTCCTTACAGGCAGTGGCAGGAATCGAACCCAGTTGTTGTGCTAACCTCTGCGCCTTCATGTCACCTTAACCTGAAGGAACACTGAACTAGGCCACTTATATTTCTCCCAGTGTTCAGAACTGTAAAAGGTGGTTCTTTACAATCCTTCAGAGTAATTTAACCTGACTGATTTTAGAATGGAATATTATGTATTGTGTGCACACTAGCATTGGTGTGAATCCAAACAGGGGTCTTGTGATTACAGGAAGGTAAAGGGAAAAGAGTGATTGCTGGCTCTAACCTATGCAAGACTCTGGATGCGAAAACTTGTTTAATTTTTGAGGTCTCACACAATCTGAACAACATGTTGAGGTTAATCAGATAAGGATCGTTGCCAATGTAATTTGCATCTCAATTAGCTGTGTACTAGTCTCAGTGCCAAACCTGGCCTTTGATACATCTATGAATCTGTGCCGTTCATAGCGATCGATGAAATGTTTTACAATCTCATAGCAACCAAATGAGTCGATTGAGGGTTTGCCGCTGTAAGTCGAGCCCTCCTCCACACACATAAATCTATGGGGAATTCAAGGGAAAAAAATATGAACTGAAGAAATTTAAACACTATCACCTTTGAGTTATATTGATTGACCAGCCGTCTATCACGTGATTGGAGATTGTGTATCAATCAATACTATCCACAGTCATGCACACATTATGAGAAACAAAAGCATAAACCCTGCAAGCTGCCATTGATTGCTCAAAGGAAAATTTCTAAATTTCATGCAGGCCGCCAAACCATGATTAATTCGCACCGCACAGTGCCCGATTTGTAGATTTTTTAAAACCTTTTAACTGATTGGTGATTAACAGCTCTGTAACTGCTGTGATGTACCAAACAAATAGCCATTTCATTATTGTCTATCGTTTACAGAGATACCAAGTGGCCTGTAAAAAAAAAATGCCTTAAAATGCATTCTGGTTCCCAGCGGACAGGGTCAGGAAGTAAGCAATTACAGCAACCTATGACAATTCAGGTTGTTACCAATAGCAACCAAAATGGTCAAGATGGTGTCATAACTGCATGCACACCATTGATATTCATTGACTCGTTCTCGCTTTATTTACTCTTCAGCTGTCGTTTGCTGGAATTGATCCTGATCTGCTGCAAACCCAAGTGGCCATTTATATCTGCAGGGTTATTAACGGACTATTCCACTAGACATGGCATACAACCAAGACCATAAGACATAGGAGCAGAATTAGGCCATTCAAGGCTGCTCTGCCATTTGATCATGACCGGATCCTTTTCCCCCTCTCAACCCCATTCTCCTGCCTTCTCTCCATAACTTTTGACACCCTGACTAATCAAGAACCTATTAACCTCCGCTTTAAATATACCCAATGAATTACTAACCAAGGTTGACAGATTCCCACTCACCTGGTTTCACCTTTCACCTTCCAGCCTGTACTCCTTCCCCTCCTCCCATTATATTATTCTGACTTCTGCCCTCTTCCTTTCTAGTCCCAATGAAGGGTCTTGGTGCAAAACATTGGCTGTATATTTCTTCTCCATAGATGCTGTCTGACCTGCTGAGTTCCTGCAACATTTTGGGAGCATTATCTCAGAGATATCATTCTTCATACTTTTCCTCTGTTGACACAGAAAATATTGAGATGATTGAGGTTACAAAGCTGAAGAAGAAGGATTCATGGTCTTCTCTACTGCTACAATGAAGCCAAACTTTGGTTGGAGGAGCAACAGTTCATATTTCATCTGGGTCACCTCCAACTTGACGGCATGAACATTGATTCTCCAACATCTGATAACTTCTACTCCCTCCCTCCTTCTCTCTTTTTCCAATCCCCATTCTGGTTACCCTCTCATCCCTTCTCTTCTCACTTGCCTATCACCTGCCTCTAGTTCCCCTCCTTATTCCTTTTCTTCCATGGTCCACTGTCCTCTCCTATTAGCTTCTTTCTTCTTCAGTCCTTTACCTCTTCCCCCTATCACTTTCCAGCTTCTTACTTCATCCTTACTCCTCCACCCACCCACCATCCCCACCTATCACCCTGTACTCATTTTCCTTCCCCCCCCCCCCACCTTCTTATCCTGGTTTCTTTCCCCTTCACTTCCAGTCCTGCAGAAGGGTCTCGGCCTGAAACGTTGACTGTTTATTCATTTCCATCGAGGCTGCCTGACTTGATGAGTTCCTGCAACATTTTGGGAGCATTATCTCAGAGATATCATTCTTCATACTTTTCCTCTGTTGACACAGAGGAAAAGTATGAAGAATGATACCTCCCTCTAGCATTTCGTGTGCGTTACTCCTGCTAATTGTTCGTTGATCGGGAAAATGGAAGCTGTTTTCTGCTACGCTGGTATACTTGTAAAGTGGAAAGAAGGTGTTGAAAGGAATATTGTTTCTTTATAAAAATAAGTGGCTGCTTTATTTTTATTGTGAGTGGATAGTGGGACTCAATAACACAAGACACATGAGGTGTTATGTTGCAGTTATAAAAGACCGTGAGCCACACTGGGAGTATTGTGTACTGGCCAGGAATCATTCTTCCTAAATCTTATCGTTCAACACTGCAGAAAATTCTACACTCACTGGCCACTTTATTAGATACCAGAACCTGATGTAGTCTTCTGCTTTACCTCATCCATTTGAAGGTTTGATGTGTTGTGCATTCAGAGATGTTCTTCTGCACACCTCTGTTGTTACACATGGTTATCAGAGTTACTGTCACCTTCCTGTACACTTGAACCCATCAAGCCATTCTCCTCTGACCCCTCTCATTACCAAGACACTTTTGCCCACAGAGCTGCCGCTCACTGGATGTTTTTTTTAATATATTTTCTCCACACCATTCTCAGTGAACTCTAAAAAATGTTACGTGTGAAAATCCCAGGTTATCACCAGTGTCTGAAATACTCAAACCACCCCGTCTGGCACCCAGAAATATTCCACGGTCTAAGTCACTTAGATCACAATTCCTCCCCATTCTGATATTTGGTCTGAACAACAACTGAACCTTTTGATTCCTGGGATGTCAGGACTTTCATATGATGAAAGACTGGATTGGCTAGGCGTATACTCATTGGAATTTAGAAGATTGAGGGGGGATCTTATTGAAACGTATAAAATCCTAAAGGGATTGGACAGGCTAGATGCAGGAAGATTGTTCCCGATGTTGGGGAAGTCCAGAACGAGGGGTCACAGTTTGAAGATAGAGGGGAAGCCTTTTAGGACCGAGATTAGGAAAAACTTCTTCACACTGAGAGTGGTGAATCTGTGGAATTCTCTGCCACAGGAAACAGTTGAGGCCAGTTCATTGGCTATATTTAAGAGGGAGTTAGATATGGCCCTTGTGGCTAAAGGGATCAGGGGGTACGGAGAGAAGGCAGGTACAGTGTTCTGAGTTGGATGATCAGCCATGATCATACTGAATGGCGGTGCAGGCTCGAAGGGACAAATGGCCTACTCCTGCACCTATTTTCTATGTTTCTATGTTTCTATGTCTGCATGTTTTATGCATTGAGTTCCTGCCACAGGATTGGCTGATCAGATATTTGTACTAATGAGTTGGTGTACAGTTGTACCTAACAAAGTGGCCACTGTGTGTATGCCTAGGCACTAAGAATTTAGGATATCAGTATATTTGTTTTGAACTCCAGAACAATCTAAGAAGTAAGTAGCATTATAAATTATTTGTAGGGTAACAAGTTAGGAAAAGGGGAAGTACAACGAGATCTAGGTGTTCTTGTACATCAGTCACTGAAAGCAAGCATGCAAGTACAGCAGGCAGTGAAGAAAGCAAATGGCATGCTGGCCTTCATAATAAGGAGAATTGAGTATAAGAGCAAAGAGGTCCTTCTGCAGTTGTACAGGGCCCTGGTGAGACCACACCTGCAGTACTGTGTGCAGTTTTGGTCTCCAAATTTGAGGAAGGACATTCTTGCTATTGAGGGAGTGCAGCGTAGGTTCACAAGGTTAATTCCCAGGATGGCGGGACTGTCATATGTCGAAAGATTGGAGCGATTGGGCTCGTATACTCTGGAATTTAGAAGGCTGAGAGGGAATCTTATTGAAACATATAAGATTATAAAGGGATTGGACACGCTGGAGGCAGGAAGCATGTTCCCGTTGATGGGTGAGTCCAGAACCAGAGGCCACAGTTTAAGAATAAGGGGTAGGCCATTTAGAACGGAGCTGAGGAAAAACTTTTTCACCCAGAAAGTGGTGGATATATGGAATGCTCTGCCCCAGAAGGCTGTGGAGGCCAAGTCTCTGGATGCTTTCAAGAAAGAGATGGATAGAGCTCTTAAAGATAGCGGAATCAAAGGTTATGGGGATAAGGCAGGAACTGGATACTGATTGTGGATGATCAGCCATGATCACAGTGAATGGTCGTGCTGGCTTGAGGGCTGAATGGCCTACTCCTGCACCTATTGTCTATTGTCTATTGTCTATAAAATATCTCAAGATTCTTTAAAAACAGCTCAAAATATTTGGGCCCCATTCTCAAGAAAGGATTTGTTGTCACTGTAGAGGGTCCAGAGGAGGTTTACGAGAATGATCCCAGGAATGAAAGGGTTAACTTGATAGCTCTTGGACTGTACTCACTGGAGTTTAAAAGAATGAGTAGGGAACCTCATTGTAACCTACCAAATATTGAAAGATCTAGAAAGATGATCCCATTAGTGAGAGAATCTATCACTAGAGATCACAGCCTCAGAGTAGAGGGGCATCCATTTAAAGCAGAGATAAGGAGGGATTTCTTTAGCCAGAGGGTGGTGAATCTGTGGAATTCATTGGCACAGACAGCTGTGGAGGCCAAGTCATTGGATATATTTAAAACAGAGGTTGATATTAGTTTTTGATTAGTAAGGGTGTCAAAGGTTATGGGGAGAAGGCAGGTGAATAGGGTTGCGAAGGATAATAAGTCAGCCATGATGTAATGGAGGAGCAGATTCGATGGGCTGAATGGCATAATTCTGCTCTTACAATACTGTGCAAAAGTCTTAGGCACATCTAGATAGGGGTCTTAAAACTTGTGCACACTACTATAGTAATTTTATATAGTGCACTTCACTGCTGCTGCTGCTGCAAAAAATAAATTTCATGACATATGTGAGTGATGATAAACCTGATTCTGAAATGGGTCTCTGTTGTGGACTGAGAGTGGGAAGGGGGCAGAGAGAGGAGAGTCATGGTTAGGAAAGGGGGAAGGGAGAGGGGAGGGAATGGGAAGCACCAGAGAGTCATTCCGTAATCATCAATAAACCAATTGTTTGGAATCAAATGACCTTGTTTGGTGTCTCAGGGCTAGGTGAGTCTGCATCCACGCCAGCCCCTGCCCCTGGCATTCACTCTCTGCCACCTGTCCGACACCCCTCCCACAGCGCACCACCCTTGCCATTCCTAACATTCTTTGCTCCTGCCAGATCTACAAACTCGTTCTCTGTTCCACGTTGACAAATACAGTACTGTGCAAAGGTCCTGGTCAAATAAAAGAAGGCAGAAGTAAAACATGGCTTCGGAAAATTGGAAAGGAGATGTTACACCTTTGGTTCCTCACCACCCAGGACGTGCCCCCTTCTCATCGGTACCATCGGGAAGGAGGTCCAGCAGCCTCAAGACCCACATTCAATAATTTAGGAACAGCTTCTTCACCTCTGCCATCAGATTTCTGTCCAGTCTGTGAACCCCTTTATTTGTCATGTGTACATGGAAACATCATTTGTGTCAAATCAAATCAGCGAGGATTGTGCTGGGCTGCCTGCAAGTGTTGCCACATTTCCAGTGCCAACAACACACGTCCACAACTCACTAACCCTCTGTCATACGTCTCTGAGCTGTGGGAAGGAACCAAAGTACCCAGAGGAAACTCGCGTGGTCATGGGGCAAGCGTATAGGCAGTAGCAGGAATTGAACCCAAATTGGTGATGCTATGTTATGCTATGCTAACTGCTACACTGCTGAGTAGCATAAAAAATTATTGTTATTGTAACATAGTAATTTTGTTTTATGTATTGTGTTGTAGTGCTGCCACAAAATAATAAATTTCATGACATATGTCAGTGATAATAGGCCTAATCATTATCAAGAGTGTCCTGTGTCTCTGTATCATTGTGTGGTATAGAAGCTGCAAGACCCTGCAGAGGACAGTAAAAACCAACAGGGTCACCAAGAAGTTCCACACCCGATTTGTGATATTTACTGGGACCATTGCAGATGAAGGGCCCAAAGCATTGTTGACAATCCCTACCACCCATCCCACAATCCCTTTGACCCACGACCATCAGGAAGGAGGTGCAGGAGCATCAGGACTAGGGCTGCCAGACTGGGAAACAGCTTCTTCCCTCAGGCTGGGAGAATAATGAATACCCTGCCACCACCGAGGTCTCGTCACTAGGACAGCGAGCTGTTTACTGTTTACTGTTTTCCTCTGCTGTGCACCGCATGCAATTTGAATGATAGTCTATTAACTTACTTATGGTAATCTTTTGTTTAATGTGCTGTATGTGATATATTTTTTGTGGTCTGGAGGAATGTTGTTTAGTTTAGTTGTATTTACATACATGCAATCAGATGACAATAAACTCGAACTTGACTTGTTTCTGATTCTGTTTCTGAACATAAGGTGCAACGGAGAGAGGAGAAATATGAGTTGCAAGGCTGGAGGGGAAAGCATCAAAATGAACCGATGAGATAATAAGAGGCAATGGCTGGGTAAACAAGAAGATCTATGTCCCTTGGCAGAGAGATCAGTAAATATGTTTTAGCTAATTAGGAACAGGGAATTTTTCAGAGAAGGAATGAGACCAATAAGATTGGCCTTTAGGAGGATTTGATGGACAAGGACGTCAATGAAAGAAGCAGTTTGATATCATTCTGGATGCGTGGCCATTATCTACAAGAAATCCTGCTTAACCAACCAGATCATTAATAATGAACACAATGTTTCAAACACTAGCTTGTTGGAATCGGCTCTGTGAAAGATTACTGGCATTACATCAAGAAAGTATACAGTTCTGGAGAAAGTCTTACATGAATGACTTCTGTTAGCTTCAAGATTCAAGGTGCACACTATCCAGGATATATACCAGTAGAGATGTGTTTACAGAGCCCTCAGCATTGTCAAGGGTCCCTCCCATCCATTCCACATCTCTTTGACCTCCTGCAGCAGGTGTGGCAGCATAAAAATGAGAACTGTTAGACTATGTAACATCTTCTTCCCCAAGGCTATGAGTCTTTTGAACACCCTGCTAACACCCAGTCACCATCATTATTTTTGTGTCATGTCATGTGATGCAGGAGATCATGATCTTTCATCTGTCTTTAATACCTCCTTCACACTGCTGTTCTTACTCTTTTCTCTAGCCATGACCATGATTGTCCTTGGCAAATCTTGCACAGAACTGTTTTGCCGTTGCCTTCTTCTGGGCAGAACCTTTTAAAGACAGTTGACCCCAGCCATTATCAACACTCTTCAGAGATTGTCTACCTGGTGTCAGTGGTCACATAACCAGCTCTTGTGATATGCACCAGCTGCTCATACGACCATCCACCACCTCTCTATGGCTTCATGTGACCTTGTCTGGGGGGCTATGCAGGTGCTACAATAAAAATACTATAAATATACATGCATAAGGTTGCCTTATATATGTTAATTATATGTGATGCTAGGCATAGGAGCATCTGTACAAAGGTGACTCCGACAGGAAACAATAAAGTTGTTGTGGTGGGGAGCATGGTGTGTTGTAGTTGTGGTTGTTAGGGGTGTGGTGTGTTGGGGGTGTGGTGCGTTGGGGATGTGGTTGTTGGGGATGTGGTTTTTGGGGGTGTGGTGTGTTGGGGATGTGGTTGTTGGGGATGTGGTGTGTTGGGGATGTGGTTGTTGGGGATGTGGTGTGTTGGGGATGTGGTTGTTGGGGATGTGGTTGTTGGGGATGTGGTGTGTTGGGGGTGTAGTGTTGGGGATGTGGTGTATGGGGGGTGTGTTGGGGTATAGTGTGTTGGGGGTGTGGTGTGTTGGGATGCGGTGTGATGCGAACGTGGTGTGTTGGGGGCAGTGGTGTTTTAGGGATGTGGTGAGGGAGAGATGTGTTGGGGTGTGGTGTGTTGGGGGTGTGGTGGTGAGGGGTGCGGTGGTGAAGGGTGTGGTGTGTTGGGGGCAGTGGTGTTTTAGGGATGTGGTGAGGGAGGGATGTGTTGGGGTGTGGTGGTGAGGGGTGCGGTGGTGAAGGGTGTGGTGTGTTGGGGGCAGTGGTGTTTTAGGGATGTGGTGAGGGAGAGATGTGTTGGGGTGTGGTGTGTTGGGGGTGTAGTGTTGGAGATGTGGTGTATGGGGGGTGTGTTGGGGTATAGTGTGTTGGGGGTGTGGTGTGTTGGGGGTGTGGTGGTGAGGGGTGTGGTGGTGAAGGGTGTGGTGGTGGGAGAGTGTGGTGTGTTGGGGATGTGGTTGTTGGGGATGTGGTTGTTGGGGATGTGGTGTGTTGGGGGTGTAGTGTTGGGGATGTGGTGTATGGGGGGTGTGTTGGGGTATAGTGTGTTGGGGGTGTGGTGTGTTGGGATGCGGTGTGATGCGAACGTGGTGTGTTGGGGGCAGTGGTGTTTTAGGGATGTGGTGAGGGAGAGATGTGTTGGGGTGTGGTGTGTTGGGGGTGTGGTGGTGAGGGGTGCGGTGGTGAAGGGTGTGGTGTGTTGGGGGCAGTGGTGTTTTAGGGATGTGGTGAGGGAGGGATGTGTTGGGGTGTGGTGGTGAGGGGTGCGGTGGTGAAGGGTGTGGTGTGTTGGGGGCAGTGGTGTTTTAGGGATGTGGTGAGGGAGAGATGTGTTGGGGTGTGGTGTGTTGGGGGTGTAGTGTTGGAGATGTGGTGTATGGGGGGTGTGTTGGGGTATAGTGTGTTGGGGGTGTGGTGTGTTGGGGGTGTGGTGGTGAGGGGTGTGGTGGTGAAGGGTGTGGTGGTGGGAGAGTGTGGTGTGTTGGGTGTGTGGTGAGGGAGGGCCTGGTGTGTTAGGGGTGTGGTGGTGATGGATGTGGTGTGTTGATGGTGGATGTAGTGTGTTGGGGATGTGGTGGTGGGGGGGTGTGGTGGTGAAGGGTGTGGTCGTGGTGATGGCTGTTGTGTTGTGTTGGGGGACATGGTGGGATGGGTTAATGTCTATCACAAGTGCATTGAAACATTCACTGAAATGCAGCCTGCAAGTGTCGCACACATTCCGTTGCTAACATCGAATACCCACAATGCTCGGCAGAACTGCACAGAACACTACAAACAACACCAGGGAAACAGTCCCCACCTCCCCACACAAGTACACAGTCCTGTTGTGAGAGACTGCAGAGGCTGGACTGATTTTCTTTGGTACACGTGGAGGGTTGGGGGGGGGGGGAACAGAGAGAGAGGAACTGAGATTTAACTGAACTGCATAAAATTGTGAGAGGTCTGATCAGCGAGAGTGTCCATGATTTATTTCCTTTCCCAGTTTAAATCAGCAACTACATATTTGTCAGGAAGTATACTAGAAGCTTGACTCAAATGCAGAGCAGTAGAGATGATTCAGTGGTGAGCAGTAACTTTACAAATAAACTGCAGAATAACAAGCCACAAAACAAGAGAGAATGGACACTTAACACAACAAGGCAACAAAGCAACTAAAGGCTAGGAGCAACTGGTTGAAGCTGGCTGGTTGCAATGAGTGAACAAGGTCTGTGGATGCGAGCTGGGTTCAGATAGGCGCAGGTGACGAGTTAGAAATGAGTGGCAAGTGACTTCTGTTAGCTGGGTGGAGTCTGGGAGGTGCCTGAATGTACAGGCTGGACTGCATTAACTTAAAGCAATTGGTAGAACATGTGGTGTTGAGAGATAAGTTATTTCACTAAATGAGAGGTGCATATCTGAATCCCATGGCCTGAAATTACCTTGGTAACCACTGCAGAATTATGGAACAAGGGCGACATCTTTTCTGCATTCTGATTTATTTCTATTACCTCCCTGTACTCACGTATGGTATTGATAGGTGTGTACAAGAGGATAAGAGACACAGTTAGAGAGTACAGCCAAAGACTTTTACCCTGAGTAGAAATAGCTGGTAATAAGGGTCATAATTTTAAGGTGGTTTATTTATTTGTTTGTTTATTTATTTATTTATTTAGAGATACAGCACAGAATAGGTACTGATTTAACCCCAGGCCAATCACGGGACAATTTACAATGACCAGTGAGAATGGTGGGTGTGTGGAACACCCTGCCAGAGGTGGTGGTAGAGGCAGATACATTAAGAGTATTTAAGTAACTCTTAGATAGGTACATGGATGATTGAAATATGGAGGGCTATGTGGGAGGAACGGGTGAAATCGATCTTACAGTAGATTAAAAGGTTGGCACAAGATTGTGGACTAAAGGCCCTGTACTGTGCTGTACTGTTTGATGCTCTACGATCTGCCTGGCTGGCATACAGCAGAAGTGTTTCACTCTATTTCATATCCATTCATAATAATAATAATAAAACTAACCAGTAACCCAGATCCAGTGGCCGCGTTATTTGGTACCTCCTGTAACCGATAAAGAGCATGTTCATAATCTTCTGCTGCTGTAGCCCATCCCCTTCAAGGCTTGATGAGTTGTGCATTCAGAGATGCTCTTCTGTACACTGCTGTGGTTATTTCAGTTACTGTCACTTTCCTGTCAGCTTGAACCAGTCTAACCATTCTCCTCTGGCCTCTCTCATTAACAAGGCATTTTCAAGCACAGAACTGCTGCTCACTGGATTTTTCTTTTGTTTCTTGCACCATTCTCTGTAAACTCTAGACTGTTGTGTGTGAAAATTCCAGGTCAGCAGTTTCTGAGATACTCAAACCACCCTGTCTGGCACCAGCAATCGTTCCACAGTCAAAGTCACTTAGATCACATTCCTTCCCCATTCTGATGTTTGAACAACGACTCAGCCTCTTGTCCATGTCGGCATGCTTTTATGCTTTGAGCTGCTGCCACATGATTGGCTGATTAGAGATCTGCATTAACAAGCAGGTGTTCTTTACAAAGTGATGGGCAGAAGGAGTAGGTGGGTAGAGAGAGAATGCAGCAGGGTGATGGGGCCTGGGGTGGATGTAGGAGGAACTGGATGGACCAGGAGGAGAGAGAAAGTGATGGGGGAGGAGCAGTTACCTGAAGCTAGAGAGTTAGTGTTCAAGCCACTTGGTGTAGACTACCCAGGCAGAATATTGACTGCTGGTTACACTCACCTCCAGTTACACTAACCACTGGTTATACTCACCACAAGTTACACTGGAGCCAAGAGCCCAAGTGAAGAAGTGAAGTGACAAGTTACACTGAACACTGGTAATACTGACCACTGATTACACTGACCACCAGTCACACTAGACACTGAATCAGCTGACCCACCGGTTACACTGGCCAACACTTAGCACTGGTTACACTGGCAACTTGTTACACTGGCCACTGGTTACACTGTCCAGCAGCCACACCGGAAGAGGTGAAGGGCTAAGGAAAAAGACAGTGGACCATGGAGTAAAGGGAAGGACAAGGGTTAAGGTCATCTTTACCTCTTCCACCTATCACTGCCCAGCTATTTACTTCATCCCTCCCCCACCCCTAGACACCACCTTCCCTCTCACCTGGTCTCACCTATCACCTGCCAGCTTGTAATCCTTCCCCGAACTCCACCCCTCCCCCTCACCTTCTTATTCTGGCTTTTTCCCTCTTCCTTATCAGTCCAGATGAAGGGTCCCAGCCTGAAATATCCACTATTTATTCCCCTCCATAGATGCTGCCTGACCTGCTGAATTCCGCCAGCATTTTTTTTTGTGTGTCCGTTACTCTGGATTTCCAGCATCTGCAGTACCTCTTGTGTCTGTGAGCACAATGAATTAAGATGTTGGCTTCCACCTCTGGGACCTGGTTTCAACTCGAGACAAAACTAATAGGTATAAGAATCCAATGTAAATTATCACACAGATTCACCCCAGGTCCCAGTGGGGAGGCACAGACACTACAAAACGGACCATAATTCATGACTAATTGACACTAATCTATCAATCTTACTCAGGGAGCTGAAAGCATGGTTGATGAGGGGAATGGATCTCCCGTCTGATCCTGCTGCAGTGGGATCTGGGGTGGAGCGATACGGGGGCACCTCAACTCTGTCATTTCTGCCCACTTCATTTGGGCACAATGCAAATAAAACCCAAAGTGTTAAATTTCAAACATGAGGAAATCTGCTGGAAATTCAAGCAACGCACACAAAATGCTGGTGGAACGCAGCAGGCCAGGCAGCAGCCATAGGAAGAAGCACAGTCGACGTTTCAGGCCGAGACCCTTTGTCAGGATGCTGCCTGGCCTGCTGTGTTCCACCAGCATTTTGTGTGTGGTGTTAAATTTCAAAATGAATTTGATATCAAAGTACATATGTTATCCTATACTACCCTTCTCGCAGACATTCACAGTAGAGCAAGGAAGTACAATGGAATCAATGAAGACCTACACACAGAGACAAAGAAACAACCAATGGGCAAATGAAGACAAATTGTGCAAACACAAAATGGAAACGAATAGTAAATAGGCAGATAGATAGAGACAGATACACAACAGAGCAAAAGTCTGAGCCATATACGCATAGCTATGGAGCCGAATGCTTTTGCACCGTACTGTACTTGTTTTGTCAACATAGAGTGGAGAGCGAGTTTGTAATCCAGCGGGAGGAAAAGGTCCAAACACAAGGAAATCTGCAGATGCTGGAATTTCAAGCAACACACATCAAAGTTGCTGGTGAACGCAGCAGGCCAGGCAGCATCTCCAGGAAGAGGTACAGTCGACGTTTCAGGCCGAAACCCTTCATCAGGACTAACTGAAAGAAGAGCTAGTAAGAGATTTGAAAGTGGGAGGGGGAGGGGGAGATCCAAAATGATAGGAGAAGACAGGAGGGGGAGGGATGGAGCCAAGAGCTGGACAGGTGATTGGCAAAGGGGATATGAGAGGATCATGGGACAGGAGGCCCAGGGAGAAGGAAAGGGGGAGTGGGGGAAAAACCCAAAGGATGGGCAAGGGGTATAGTCAGAGGGACAGAGGGAGAAAAAGGAGAGGGAGAAAAAGAATATATATATAATAAATAAATAACGGATAGGGTACGAGAGTGAGGTGGGCATTAACGGAAGTTAGAGAAGTCAATGTTCATTTAGACAGGCAGGTTTGTGGATCTTGGGTAGGAGGTAGAAGGGGGAAGTGCGGGGTGTGGGAACTATAAGGTTGGTAGCAGTGGATGGGAGATCCCCTGAACAGACAAAGCTGGTGATAGTGTGGGAGACAATGGCCTGGTGCTCCTTAGGAGCAAAAGATGTTGGGAAGGACAAGGGTGGAGCACCGCAGGAGGGGTGATTGACGAGGAGTGCCAGGGGTGGGGCGGAGTAGTGTGGGTGCAGATATACCCATCCCTGAGACAGCAGGGAAGGTCATTTGATTCCAAACAATTGGTTTATTGATCATTACAGAATGTCTGTCTGGTGCTTCCCGCTCCAACCCCTCTCCCTTCCTCTTTTCCCAACCATGATCCCTGCCCTCTACAATGAAAAACCACACCCAACAAGACAGACAAACAACCAGTGTGCAAAGCACAACAAACTGTGCAAATACAAAATGGACAGAAATAATCATAAATAAATAAACAATAAATATCAAGAACATGAGTTGAAGAGTCCTTGTAAATGAGTCCCATAGGTTATGAGCAACACACATAAAAGTTGCTGGTGAACACAGCAGGCCAGGCAGCATCTCTAGGAAGAGGTGCAGTCGACGTTTCAGGCCGAAACCCTTCGTCAGGACTAACTGAAGGAAGAGTGAGTAAGGGAGTAGGTTATGAGAACAGTTCGGTGTTGGGGTGAGTGAAGTTATTCCTCTGGTTCAAATGTCTGATGGCTGAGGGGTATTAACTGTTCCTGAACTTGGTGGTGTGAGTCCGGAGGCTCCTGTACCTCCTTCCCAATGGCAGCAGCAAGAATAGAGCATGGTC